>NC_134881.1:48961221-49001221 GCF_041734735.1 Babylonia areolata | reverse complement strand
GAAGGTATAGAGGACAGTGAAGGACAGTCAGGAAGGTATACAGGGCAGTGAAGGATAGTGAGGAAGGTATACAGGGCAGTGAAGGGCAGTCAGGAAGGTACAGAGGACAGTGAAGGGCAGTCAGGAAGGTACAGAGGGCAGTGAAGGGCAGTCAGGAAGGTACAGAGGGCAGTGAAGGACAGTCAGGAAGGTACACAGGGCAGTGAAGGACAGTCAGGAGGTACAGAGGCAGTGAAGGGCAGTGAGGAAGGTACAGAGGGCAGTGAAGGACGTCAGGGAGGTATCAGAGGACAGTGAAGGGCAGTGAGGAAGGTACAGAGGGACAGTGAAGGACAGTCAGGAAGGTACAGAGGGCAGTGAAGGAAGTACAGGAGGTCAGTGGCAGGGCAGGAAGGTACACAGGGCAGGAAGGGCAGTCAGGAAGGTACAGAGGGCAGTGAAGGGCAGTGAGGAAGGTACAGAGGACAGTGAAGGACAGTCAGGGAGGGACAGAGGGCAGTCAGGAAGGTACAGAGGGCAGTGAAGGGCGTAGGAAGGTACAGAGGCAGTGAAGGACAGTCAGGAGGTACAGAGGGCAGTCAGGAAGGTACAGAGGGCAGTGAGGAGGAAGGTACAGAGGGCAGTGAAGGGCAGTCAGGAAGGTACAGAGGGCAGTGAAGGGCAGTCAGGAGGTACAGGAGGGCAGTGAAGGGACAGTCAGGAAGGTACAGAGGCAGAGAAGGGCAGTGAGGAAGGTACAGAGGGCAGTGAGGAAGGTACAGAGGGCAGTGAAGGGCAGTCACGAGGGTATACAGGGTAGTGAAGGACAGTCAGGAAGGTACACATGGCAGTTACGGACAGTCAGGCAGGTACAGAGGGCAGTGAAGGGCAGTCAGGAAGGTACACAGGGCAGTGAGGAAGGTACAGAGGGCAGTGAAGGGCAGTGAGGAAGGTACAGAGGGCAGTGAGGAAGGTACAGAGGGCAGTGAAGGGCAGTCACGAGGGTATACAGGGTAGTGAAGGACAGTCAGGAAGGTACACATGGCAGTTACGGACAGTCAGGCAGGTACAGAGGGCAGTGAAGGGCAGTCAGGAAGGTACACAGGGCAGTGAAGGACAGTCAGTAAGGTATACAGGGCAGTGAAGGACAGTATGGAAGGTATACAGGGCAGTGAAGGACAGTCAGGAAGGTACACATGGCAGTTACGGACAGTCAGGCAGGTACAGAGGGCAGTGAAGGGCAGTCAGACAGGGCAGTGAAGGACGATCAGGAGGAAGGTATAGAGGACAGTGAAGGACAGTCAGGAAGGTATACAGGGCAGTGAAGGATAGTGAGGAAGGTATACAGGGCAGTGAAGGGCAGTCAGGAAGGTACAGAGGACAGTGAAGGGGCAGTCTAGGAAGGTACAGAGGGCACAGAGAAGGGCATGTCAGGAAGGTACAGAGGGCAGTGAGAGGGTCAGGAAGGTATAGACGGACAGTGAAGGCAGTCAGGAAGGTACAGAGGGGCAGTGAAGAAGGGTCAGGAAGGTACAGAGGACAGTGAAGGGCAGTCAGGAAGGTACAGAGGGCAGTGAAGGGCAGTCAGGAAGGTACAGAGGGCAGTGAAGAGGGTCAGGAAGGTATAGAGGACAGTGAAGGGCAGTCAGGAAGGTACGGAGGGCAGTGAAGGACAGTCAGGAAGGTACACAGGACAGTGAAGGGCAGTCAGGAAGGTACACAGGGCAGTGAAGGGCAGTCAGGAAGGTACAGAGGGCAGTGAAGAGGGTCAGGAAGGTATAGAGGACAGTGAAGGGCAGTCAGGAAGGTACAGAGGGCAGTGAAGAGGGTCAGGAAGGTATAGAGGGCAGTGAAGGGCAGTCAGGAAGGTACAGAGGGCAGTGAAGAGGGTCAGGAAGGTATAGAGGGCAGTGAAGGGCAGTCAGGAAGGTACGGAGGGCAGTGAAGGACAGTCAGGAAGGTACACAGGGCAGTGAAGGACAGTCAGGAAGGTACACAGGGCAGTGAAGGACAGTCAGTAAGGTACACAGGGCAGTGAAGGACAGTCAGGAAGGTATACAGGGCAGTGAAGGACAGTGAGGAAGGGATAAAGGGCAGTGAAGGGCAGTCAGGCTGACCTGTATTTTGCCGCGTCGTCGCTGTTCGGCACTGATGTGAGATACCCTCCTGTGACGGGGGATTGGGTTCCGCGGTCGGCCACATTTCCGCTTGACCCTGACCTCTGGCTCCGTGACGTCGCTTGAGGAGCTCATGGATGGGGCTTGACCCTGCACACAAAACATTCACAAATCCATGTAGCAATCAGGCAATCCACCGTACAATCAATTAACAAAACAGCCAATCTGATGACAAGAAGCAAAGCCTTCATGAGTCACACGTGATTCCTGCTGATTGAAAAACAAGAACGAAAGAGAGAAAGGGAATGTTATCAGTTCTACTACCATCAACTTATATATATGTTTGGATCTGTCATGCTTTTTGACTCACTTGCGTAAACAAAGTGAGTACGTTTTAACCCGGTGTTCGGATGTCTCTCTGTGTGTGTGTGTGTGTGTGTGTGTGTGTGTGTGTGTGTGTGTGTGTGTGTGTGTGTCCGTGTGTCTGTGTGTCCGTGGTAAACTTTAACATTGACATTTTCTCTGCAAATACTTTGTCAGTTGACACCAAATTAGGCATAAAAATAGGAAAAATTCAGTTCTTTCCAGTCATCTTGTTTAAAACAATATTGCACCTCTGGGATGGGCACAAAAAAAATAATAACTGAAGCCTAATTATATGCAAACTGCATTTACTGTTATATCTATATTTTTTGTATTCTCTAAACTTGGCACTTTGATCTGATATTCTGACACAACAACAAGAGCAGTCATTATTATCATTTTTGGTTCAAATAGGAACTTCTTTTGCTAAGCATGGAAGTTTTATTTATTTTGCAAACGTTTTGGTGCAGATAGTTAAAAAGGGAAATTACTCTGTAATTAATGCTAGGGGATTTAATTTGCTTTAAACTGATCTTTCTCATCTTAAACATTACATTTTGAAATTATACTCAATACATAAAAAGCTTGTGTGTTTTACTCTCAGTGTACAGGGCTTTCACTATGTTCATTCACCCAAGTGGTCTTTTTCGGAAAATACTAAAATCAATACGACGAGTGGACTTTACAGATCTGTTGGCTGAGCCCTGAAGGTCATGGGCAAAAATCATTTGCGTACACATATTTATACACATTCAAAGCGCGTGCTCATATTCTTTGCGAACGCGAACGACGCCATTTTGTTTCAAGTTGTTGACCTGCCCGTTCAATCCTATATTCAATGGACAATACACGATAACATGTGATGGAAAGTTGGAGAAGGAGACCGTTAAATATTTATTCAGAGAGATTTGTGAACGCCTCATCACTTACTGGATTATGCCCCAAACTGCCATAAAAATATCCACAGAATCAGTCGGAATTCACAGTTAAAAATTGTAAACCATGCGAGTTAATACCCTTGAACTGATCACGATGAAACGAAAAAATTTCCAGTCTTGACTTTTCTCAAAATGAAGTCCTTTTCACTTCTTACGACGTTTGGAAGTACTTGTACTTGGCTCTACATGTTATTAGTTTAACAAAATACTACATTTTCATATCAACTTTAAAACTATAAAATTAGAATGAACATAAAAGAGAAATTGAATCCACCCTGTTGTACTACATTCCCGGCGGGTGTAACTAAACTTGTACATCTATCTAGATCTAGTGAAAACGGCTAAATGTTGCAGTGTGATAGCGGCGATAGCCATTAAAAAGATTTTTTTTATTGCCCTTAAAGATTTTTTGAATGCCCAATTAACCAGAATAATATGATTTAAACAGCGTTCTCACTGCGAATACCGCAACTGATTTATCGCCCTTTAAAAAAAAGTATGTTCAAATGTTAAATTTTAGAATGTCCGTTAAGGAGCCACAATAGTGTAATGGATAAGGCAGTTTCTTCTCACCCGAACACGCGGGGTTCGAATCTGGTTAGGACTTTTTTTTTCTTTTTTCTTTTTTTTAAACGCGAAGCTTTATAATAACAAATACGGAACACATTTTAACGATTAGATTTTTTTTTTAAGTATATCACAAGTGAGTCTTGAAGGCCTTGCCTCTCTTGTTATTTTTTCGTTTTTTCCACGACTTTACCACTAAGATACTTTATAGTTGTTGTTGCTTTTTTTCTTCAAAATATCATTATTATCATTTTATTTCATTCTAACAACAGCAGTTTTTACATGTTGAATGAATACCACAGTGGCGGACTAAACAGGCAAGAGGCAGACGAAAAAGTAATATATCGTTTCGTCAAATTGAATTTTCAGCATGTTCATTCAAGGTAGTTCAGTACCCTTTTGAATATATTGGTAGCATGTCGATGGTGTAGTCAAGTGTCATTTGTGTGGTCTAACAAGGATTTCTTTGTCATTTTTTTAAAACTGCGAACAAGAAGTAGAATGTCATGCTGTCTTAAAAGCGCATCTTAACCAAGCGCCAATCGGCAGAGAATTGGGAACGATCCAAGAAAATCTTGTGGATCCTGATACTAAACGAACATTAATGATCGTTAACGACCCGAAAATAGTCTAATCTGGAACAATCACACCCCTGTAATTGGTTTGCATTGAAATGCATACTTCTCTTCTACATCTACTCCAAATTTGGTGTTGACAAAGTATTTCCAGAGAAAATGAATTTGTTAGTTGACAATGGACGCGCGCACACACAAACCAGTGAGCTATAAATAACATTGTGTACAGCGCGCAGCTGCCCGACAGGTTATTGCCACAAAATGGCGACCACATACGAGGAATGTTTATCAAAGATCTCCCCAGACCCATTTCCCATGGACTGAGAAGAACGAATCTTGGCACATAGGTACATAGGTACCTCCAAGGGTGACACACTTCTCCCATCGCTTTATGCAGCTGTGAAGACCTTGCCTGTAGAAGTCTACAGGTTGCGCTAGGTAAGATAAGAAGCCTCGACTGGACCTCGGAAATAAGCATTTCATCGTCTGGGAAGTGCTTACTCTTCAAAAATGACTTCATGGTTGGAAAGAGGTGGAAGTCAGATGGTGCTAGGTCGGGAAACTAAGGGGTGAGGAAGGATTTCGTAGCGGCAAGACTGTGCTTTGTCTGGGCAACATGCGAGTTGTGAATCGGGGCGTTGTCTTGCAGGATGCGGACACCTTTGGTCAACATGCCACGCTTCTCATTTTTGATTACCTCCCGCAATTTTTAAAGCAATGAAGCGTAGTATGTCCCGGTAATCGTGGTACCCGTTACCAGGAAATTCATCATCACGACCCCGAGCTGGTCCCAAAAGACCGTGAGCATGACCTTGCCCACCGAGGATTGAACACGTGCCTTCTTCGGCGGTGGTGAGTCAACATGCTTCCATTGCTTCGACTGAGCTTCAGTTTCTGGATTATAGTGATTGACCCATGTTTCGTCCTGCGTGACTGGTCTGTGCACATGGCAAAAACAACAAAAAAACTGGGAGCACGTGACTCGTTCCTGCTTCTTGAAAGGTGTGAGCAACTGGGGAATCCATCGTGCAGACAACTTCCGAATGTGCAAGTCGTCATGGATGGTATTTTTAAACGGAACCCATCTGATCTTGACATCTCGGGCTAGCTGGCGAACGCGGAACGGTTATGCGGCGATCCTCCAAAATGGCGGCCTGCACCTGCCAGATAGTGTCTTCATCAATGGCGGACTATAGTTGTCCGGGAATGGGAGCCGTTTCTAACGATGTCCGACGACGATGCCAGTACTAGGCTACGTCATACGATGGGGCATCCTCCCCATAAGTCTCTTTCATCTCATCGAACATCTCCCTTGGTGTGCGGCATCTCAAGTACAGAAACTTGATGACCGCTCTGCATTCAACTGACTCCATTATCACACCTTACATCTGTGAAAGAGAACTTGTTACGAGTTCAGATATGCAAATTACCAAGTGAACTATAGAGATATGTATTGTTATACATGTGCAATTTAAGCCAAAATCACTGATGAACATCCCTTGCAGAGTGCCGGTCGGCAATTCTTTGCCTCTTTCCGTGTGATACAAACACAGTCAACCGAATTAGGGTAAGTACATAAACTCATTTTGGTTACACACATGATCCAAGACTGAATAAAGAAATACACGAAAAAGAACTGACGCAGTATAATACATCACTGAATGCTTTGTACTCAGTGAATACACACACACACACCCACATACATACCGTATTTCCTTCATTTTTATGTAATCAGGTATCATCAATCACAATACAATACAAAAAAAGATGTATGGTTACTTACTTTGCACATTATCGCTTCATCATTATGCTCTTTGATATGGATTTGTCCGAACGCAGTGACGCCTCCTTGAGCTACTGAAACTGAAACTGAAGCTCTTTGAAATGTTATGACTGTTCATCGACTCTGAGAAGATCGCTCCTTCCACCATCAGGATTTGTCTCTACCACGTGGTCATTCCACCATCAGGATTTGTCTCTACCACGTGGTCATTCCACCATCAGGATTTGTCTCTAACACGTGGTCATTCCACCATCAGGATTTGTCTCTAACACGTGGTCATTCCACCATCAGGATTTGTCTCTACCACGTGGTCATTCAAAAGTAGTCCACCTCATGCTGGTCATCCTATCGTCAGGAAAGCAGTCACGTGGTCTTCACAGTCACACTGCTGTTGGGCAATATTATGTTCAGGTGTAAACACAGTGACCACAGACTGATGAAAACCGTCTGGACCACAGAAACAGAAGCTAACAGCTCGTTATCTCCAGTCATTCACTAAAATGCTGACTAATGTGTACACGCTGTGGTGTCTGTTCGTGTATTTCCCCTTGCTCAAATATGTCGACGAGTTTTGAAAAATGCGGAAAATCCTGAAAGCAAACGTCGGTCTGACGTGGAGGTGCAGGGCAGCCAGCGTTAATGATTACCGCCTGAATTTACATACTGCACGTGACTGCCGAGGTGGGTGTGGGAGAGGTGAGGGTTGTGTCTGAAGCAGGACATTATTTCATCAAACGTTACATTCCCGGTAACTGCTTATTTCCAATAACCCTCAAATAACAGTCATGCTTAAAGTGCATCAACTGCTCACACGCTGTCTACTTAGATGACTGTTCATTTTATTTAATCTTTTATATTCCTCATGAGTCACCGTACCGACATTTTTTTCAAAGTACGTTTCGATCATAATTGTGTTTCGTTATCAAACACATAACTGATGGGCTTGTATTTGTTTATTTCACACAATAGACTACTCTAAAAAATACCTTCCACCAAGAGAAAAAAATCAGACCATATTAGAGTATCTGTTAAAAAAATATGGGACGCATCGAAACACACACACACACACACACACACACACACACACTATGGTGCTTTGACTACAACTACTGCTGCTGTTTCTGCTACTTCTTTTACTACTGTACACTACACACTGAGAAAGGGGGGCCGGCAGAGCCGGGAAAGGTGATGGGTCAGATGGAGAACCGCGAACGTACGGCCTTTGTATAAAAACACCCCACCTGCTGGATTCATCTTCGTCAACAGGACTGCGTAGGCGTCATTTAAAGACTGGCATATCTATTCGTTCATTTATTTATTTATTCATACCGTTTTGTTTTTGTTTGTTTTTTTGTTTTTTGTTTGGTTGGTTTTTGTTTTTGTTTTGTTTTGTGTTTGTTTTTCTGAGAGAGCGAGTGAGAGAGATCTCACATCCGTACACGCACACAAGGCGAGTATGATTCAGCGCACATACACGGGTGGTCGTGCACTCAATGTTCGGGGCAGCGGGACTGGGAACAACTGTCAACAAACCTCTACCCCCTCCCCCCGCCTCCCCTCCACCCTCCGCACACACCCCTCACCCCTTACGTCAGTCTGTTCCCAAGCGCCACGTGTTCCACCACAGGCACACGCCAGTAGCACATTCTATGTTTCCTCTTGCAAGTTACATTGTTGGTGGCGGTGCAGTTCGTGTGTGTGGCTTACGATACACAACACTTTAATGCCAGAAAACCCCCGAGCAAAAACTGAACTTATGAAATAAAAATGTCAACATACGCTGACTGTAAAACTGACGGATGAATGAATGAATTTAACGTGCATCAGTTCCCATTCCTGTCAGGGGCAGATCAGTAGTACGTCTCACAAAATCAAGCAGTAAAGTGACCCCTCAAAAATTAATAGTAATGATTAGCTTCGGAAAACAACATCAAAGAACCGGGCTGTACACTACGTATAATATCATACCAGTTTAATGATTTATTGAAATCCGTCAATAGTCTTATGTACGAACTATGATCACAGACTCAGGGAAGAAAACTTGAATGTTGCAACGTTGCGAATCACTGATCTAAACAAAAGCGCAGTTTGAATTAACACACACACACACACACACACACACACACACACACACACACACACACACACACAAAGTTAACTACTGAGCTAATTCCCATGAATCATAGAATTCACTGAGAAAAAGACAAGGATGAAGGAAAGAATGAAAATCAACAACAACAACGAAAGAGGCGAAAAACAAGCCAAAGAAACTTTTTTGCTTTCAATTCCAGTATTTCTTAAAATGTAAAAATGTTAAGATAAGGGTCTGGGTTTAACGTACCTTCTTATTTCCACCTGGGCATTTTGTTTTGGCCATGATGAACAGCGTTTCTCAGATGATTCAGATTCAAGTCAGAGGCGGTTCGCTGTACCAGATGGAACGCTGACACACCGGTTAACAAGAGAACCTGACAAACTTGACGTTGAGACTGAGAGCTGTACGTCGAATCAAATTACTATTATTGTTTTGGGGGCTTTACTCCTACCGACCACGCACAGCGTATATGAGGACTACATAATCAATGAACACGCCAGCTTTTATAGTTGCTGTGAGTAGAGAAACCAACAAAAGCGTTGTTTGCGGTGAGGCCTTTACAGTAAACACGTGACAAACAGCTGATTGTTAAAGCTTTCTGTCAGTCATAGCTTTTAGTGTCAGTCAAAGTCAACGCAACGAGACTGTGATCTTTAAGAGGTGAAGTGCCTAAGCCCTCAGATCAGGGTGATAGCTGTTATCAGCTGTAGTCCCCAGCAGAGTACCCGTCAGAGATAAGAGTCTGTTCTACGTGTTAATACACCGTTGTCATGACGGACTTGTGGCCGATGTGAGCGGGAAGATCCATTTGGCAAGCACGCTATTTCGATAGGCCGTGAGAACAGGGTGATAACTGGGCCAGACGATGATGCAAGCTGACGTGACTGACCCTTGACCAGCCACTGTATTGCCATACCGACACGAGGGAGAAAGTGGCGAGGCAGGCCTCACAAGAGTGTCACAATCTGTATCTATCGGAATCTCCTTGCTGCTATTTGTACAGCAGGGCCACGGGCTGTGGTCACAGTATTTTCTGGACAAGTAGGATCCAGGTCCTGTCATAAGCTCCAGCCCACAGTGTCACATTGACTGCTGAAGGCCTGTCACACTACAGCCTCTTGGCATCGTGAAACTTTGGAAACCAGTTTAAGCACTTGGCACGGAGAGGACTGACGACCCGTATGCAGTGCACCTTTCGTTGTTAGAAACAGAATTACACACACTCTTATTCAGCTGCACACACACACACACACACACACACACACACACACACACACACACATATATATATATATATATATACTGTCAACACAACAACAAAAAAGTTGTGTTTTCTTCCCAGCACGAATATAATTCTATATACTGTCAACACAGTATTTTGCACTGGGACTTGTAGGTTTAGAGTCGCAAATTTACATCAGGATTTAGTTTCCAAGTCACAACTCACAGAACATTTGCAAATATAGGCAAGCGAACGACTACATTTCAGTGCGTGCGAGCGCGTACACACACACACACACACACACACACACACACACACACACACACACACACAGAGCGACAGAGAGAGACAGACAGGAAAAAAACATAGACAGAGAAAGACAGACAGAGAGAGAAGACGAAACAAGACAAATTTGTTTCTGATGATATTCGGTAAGCACTGTTGTGCTTTTTTACACCTAGTCCCCGCAATAAACAGAGAGAGAGAGAGAGGGGTGGGGGGACTTATCAGGTAAGGTTTGTGGTCTGATTTTGGTGATAGTTTAATGGCCTACTTTTGTATGTCAGTCACCGGGCCACTGGTGGTGGTGGTGGTGGTGGTGGTGGTGTGTGTGTGTGTGTGTGTGTGCGCGTGTGCGTGTGTGTGCGTGCCTGTGTGCGTGCGCGCTCACGCGCTTGCTTAGTCATCAAATCATGGATTATTGTTCCCATTTGCAATCGTCTTGAATGTAAGATGTTTCACTGAGACAGCGCGCGCACATGCAGAGACACACACAACATCATTATGAACTATGATTTTTCAGACTAACGGTGTATTGTTCTCACAAGGGGAAAAAATGAAACTTTTTTTCACTGTTGAGAAAAAAAAAGCGTACAGGATCAAAATTTAACATAACTACATTACTATGAGTTGAACAAAGGAAATATGACGTTTCCAGATGTTTCCTTTCGCTCAAATAACTCTCTGTGTGAAACTGCAAATCTAACCGTGTGTATGGTTCACCACCTGCCACAGGTGTCTGCTTCGTGTTGTGCAGCACTGTGCTGACCTCAGAAATCACACACCCTTCCCTCACACGTCTGTTCCATCCAACACACCCTTCCCTCACACGTCTCTTCCATCCAACACACCTTCCCTCACACGTCTCTTCCATCCAACACACCCTTCCCTCACACGTCTCTTCCATCCAACACACCCTTCCCTCACACGTCTCTTCCATCCAACACACCCTTCCCTCACACGTCTCTTCCATCCAACACACCCTTCCCTCACACGTCTCTTCCATCCAACACACCCTTCCCTCACACGTCTCTTCCATCCAACACACCCTTCCCTCACACGTCCCTTCCATCCAACACACCCTTCCCTCACACGTCCCTTCCATCCAACACACCCTTCCTTCACACGTCCCTTCCATCCAACACACCCTTCCCTCACACGTCCCTTCCATCCAACACACCCTTCCCTCACACGTCCCTTCCATCCAACACACCCTTCCTTCACACGTCCCTTCCATCCAACACACCCTTCCTTCACACGTCCCTTCCATCCAACACACCCTTCCCTCACACGTCCCTTCCATCCAACACACTCTTTCCTTAAAAAGTTTCAAAGAAATTTTGTCCCTTTCTGGGTGTGGAGGATATGGTAACAGTACATACACATTGAATCACAACTTCAGTCCAGCAAGGTAACAACAACAACAACAACAACAACACACACACACACACACACACACACACACACACACACACACACACACTGATAATAATAATAATGATTTTGGAAAAAAAAAAAACAACTTCTGCCCGTTGACAAGTATGTTCCAGATGAAACTTAAAGTTACCCACCCTTTCCATGTTTTACGAATTTACTTATTTACTGAAATATTATTTAAAGTTGTGTTTTCTTCTTAGCACGAAGTAAGTTGCATATACTGAACATTGACTAATGGGACTGATATTTACGTGGTTTCAATCTATTTCGGATTACAATATTTTCAGGGCATTCTAAAACTAAACGAAATTCATTCCCAACAGTTGCCATAATACACTCCTTGCAAATTCTGTTTTCTAAGTTTTCTCCTTCTTCTCTTTCTGTTTCGATCTGCAGTTTCTGATAACTGGAACGAAACCTCTTTTTTTCTTTTCTTTTTTTAAATTAAAGTATATATGTATGTAGCTAGAAGTTCGAGATATTTTTCAAAACGAAAGTTATGTTTGATACTTCTATAGAACAGACATTTAGTATGATGGAATGTTTATGAAAACCAAACAGAATCATTACCGCTGTTAATAAAAAAAAAATATATTCTCGGTGTAGTTTAGCCACTTTGATGGGAAATTTGGAACACAAAAAATAATCTGTATAAAACAGAATATGTTTTACATGCTTCTTCTTCTTCTTCGTTCGTGGGCTGCAACTCCCACGTTCACCTGTATGTACACGAGTGGGCTGCAATTCCCACGTTCACCTGTATGTACACGAGTGGGCTTTTACACAAGTCCCTTCCATCCAACACACCCTTCTGCCTGTCCACCAACCTGTCTTCCTTCTCTCCATCAGTGTGTGTGTGTGTGTGTGTGTGCTCGTGCATGCGTATGTGCGTAGTTTCGTATGTGTGTGTGCGTACGTGTACGAGTGTGCGCACGCGCGCGCTAAGACTCAGGTTAATTCTATCTGTCGTATGGCGAACCCGATCAATTCACTATAAATGCAGCAAACAAAACCGATGATTTGTGAGTGGAAACATTTGTGAAGAATCTTGCAAAAGAAATGAGTTATCAGCTGTGAGCATTAAAACCTCCATTTTGTACAGCTTGACAGTTTGGGCTGAAAAAGAAAGAAAGCTGACCGGCAACAGAGAACTTGGAATTTGAAGAGGTATTGTGTTGTTCATGTCCTGTGACGACTGATGTGTGTGTGTGTGTGTGTGTGAGAGAGAGAGAACACGTCAACACGGAAACCACAGACACGAACTGGGCAAAAAACACCCTCAGCTGAAGCCACGTGACACTGACTGTTTCCATGTTCCCACCGACCGCGGAGATCCCGACCCGGACCATGCACTATCTGCCGAGTCTGATGTGGCTGCATTAGGTATGGTCTGTGGGGGTTTGACCGTCACACACACACACACACACACACACACACACACACACACACACACAGAGTCCTAGTCATTCGAATGAGACGATAAACCGAGGTCTCATGTGCAGCGTGCACTTGGTGCACGCACAAGAACCCATGGCAACAAAAGGGTTGCTGTCCGTAGAAAACTGAATCCCTGAATGCACTCTGGTGGGAAAACAATATAATAATTATAACTGCAGGCAGAAAAAAGGGTGGTGCTCTCAGTGTAAAGACGCGCTCTCCCTGGGGAGAGCAGCCCGAATTTCACAGAGAGAAATCTGTTGTGACAAAAAAGAGGAACACAATCACACACACACACACACACACACAAAAGCCGGACCCCCTCCCCAACCCCAAACCAATGTCACTCCCGGATACAGCGGAGCGAGACAGGTAATAAACACCCAGCAGTGTCTGATGTGTTGTTGAGTGACAGGCACAAGTGACAGAACGAAGTCCTGGTGTCCGGGATTTCGGGAAAACTGTGCTGTCGCTTTCTGAGCAATCTAGAAATCCCTTGTCAGTCGGTGAATACAACGGAGGGAACGTCGTATCCATTTTCTTCGTCATTTCCCCTTCTTCACAGGAAGGTAACATAATGGTTAAAACGCTCACAGTCCGTGAGGGTCTGGGTTCGAATCCCGCTCTCGCCCTTTCTCCCTAGTTTGACTGGAAAATCAAACTGAGCGTCTAGTCCTTCGGAGAAGACGATTAACCGAGGGGCAGCACGAACTTGGCGCACTGAAAATGAATCCACGGCAACAAAAGTGTTGTCCTCTGGTAAAATTCTGTTGAAGAAATCCACTCTGATAGGTACACAAATTTTAAATGTTTATTTATTTTTTATATGTGCATGCACTCCTGGCCTGACTAAGTGTGTTGGGTTACGCTGCTGGTCATGCATCTGCCTAGCAGATGTGGTGTAGCGTATAAGGATTTGTGCGAACGCAGTGACGCCCCATTGAGAAACTGAAACTGAAACTGAAAAACTTCGTTCGGGCCAACGCACGTGTACAAAACTTGCATGTGCAGTGCATAACTATAATGTATGATTCAGAGAGGGACTTGACAGAGAGAGAGTTACTGGCCATGAGGTCCTTATGGCATGGATGAATGCATCAACATACTTTCAATTCATAACAAACTATTATAATAAACGAATGAAATGGTGAAAGCAAATAATGAAATAAAACAAAGTTCCTTCTTTGAAGAAAAATGACAGTAACAACAAGCCACACAACACATAATAACTCCGTTCATTCATCTATCAATGCAACATATTCCAACACTGGATTCAGAAGAAAATTGTGAAACCTGTCTGACCAAGTACTTATGCTTGTGCATTTTGCCTAATCTTCAAAGTTTCTGAAGACAAAACAAAATCTTAGTGTCCGAGATTTCGGGGAAACTGTGCTGTCGCTCTCTGAGCAATCGAGAAATCCCTTTTCAGTCGGTGAATACAAAATGAGACGATAAACCGAGGTCTTGTGTGCAGCGTGCAATTGGCGTGCACACAAGAAGAGAGAGAGACAGAGAGAGAGAGACTTAGACACTTTGACTCTTTACTGTCATCAGCTTAACAGCCCATGTGACAGGGGGGTACAGGGGAAGTTACAGTGTCGTTTTATCCAATCATTTGAAAAAGTAAAACAAAACAAATACAAAAACTAACGCACTTAATATTACAAAGGTTATATCAATAAACAACAGCCAACAAATTACACAAAAAAATAACATCATCATCATCAGATTGATCATCCAAATAGCAATTCTATCTGCTTCTATTTTGGCCCTCAAAATAATCATTTTGGAAACCATTAATGTTAGCACATATTTTGTATTAACATGCGTTTTGATTATTTTCTTTTTCCGTATATCTACTGCCTCTGAAACGTATTTTGCAACTGAGAGGATAATATTTTCGTCGTTTGATGTTAAAACACTGACCAGGTCTTTCCTCTTTGCTGCAGCTGTTTTAAAGAGTGTACCTCCTCGTATCCTTTGCAACTGAACATAAAATGTATCTCATCTTCTTTACCCTCACCACACATTGGACAAGGAGATGTTGTTAAGCCACCTGTCTCAAACCATCTTTTATTAGCATTCAGCCCGACTGTTCTCAATCTAAATCTAGCAAGATTGACTTTGTGCCACCTGTTTGTTATGACTGAAATATATCCTTCTGTCTGAAATTCTGTCTTGAAAGAAAAGAACCAGCTATATTTATCATTACTTTTCATTTCTCCATGCCAATTTTGTATATAGCACGCTATCAATCTATCTTTAAATTCTGAGATAAACGCATTTTCGTAACCCACTCTTTGACACATTCAAATAAGTCCAAATCCATGTTCAGATAGAGTTTTTTTTTATTTGATAAACCCAGTTTTGTTTACCTCTCTCTTCTTGCAGTAGCATCATCTCATGCGCTTGCCTACATAATCTTGGAAGCCGGTAGCCTTGTGAACCTAATCCAATACTTTACACATTTTACGAAAGTCTTAACATACAGTGGATATCTTCCGGTTTCCCCATATAATGCTGCGTTTGATGAGTGTAGTGGAACGCCGAGAAAACGTTTAATAGCAAATGTGTGCACCTTTTTGAGTTGACTATTAATCAAAAGTCCCCAAATTTCTGCTGCATATGTCAAAACCGGTTCAACTTGTGTGTCAATCAGTTTCCAGAAAAGGCTCATATCAATGGAATGTAGCTTCCGAAAAGATTTGATACTTCCTATTACTCCTTTTCCCCTTTTTTTGCTTGTTTCAGCCAAAGCAGACGACAGACTCAATTTCGCGGTAAATAACATCCCCAGATACTTATAGGAATTCGTCACTATTAACTCTTTATCGCCATAAAACCATTTTTCATGTGCTGAAAGGTGGCCCCCATTTCGAAAAACAATAACATTAGTCTTTTCAAGATTTACAGTTAGCCGCAATCTGTCTGCTTCTTGCTTTAAAACAGTTAGTTGATTCTGCAACCCAATGGCCGTATCAGACAAAAGCACAATATCATCCGCAAATAACATCAAAAACAATTCTACTGCTCCTGGAATCATCTGAATTCCATGTCTGCCCTTTATTGATAGTTCAACAGCAAGTTCATTAATGAAAAACGAAAATAACAAGGGACTTAGCAGACAACCCTGTTTAACACCATGTGGACATTCGAAAAAATCATAATAAGTATATTTATCACGTACACACACAAGGACAGAATCATATATGCTCTTAAGGGCCGTATGAAGCTTGCCATGTACACCAGTTTTTCTCAAAATGTCCCACAAAATATTATGATTCACAGAGTCAAACGCGTTTCTGAAATCCACGAATGCTACATATAATTTAGAATTTCGTAAGAGATAATTTTGTACCAAACCATACTGTGTGAATATGTGATCTACCGTGCTATAACCAGCTCTAAAACCCGCCTGCTGTTTTTCTCTTCTGTTTCTGCCCACTTTGTAAGTCTTTTCTTCAAAATATGAGTATAAACTTTACTGATTACACTTGTCAATGCTACTCTTCTGTATTTATCCGGATCATTTGTGTTGCCTTTTTTATGTATGGGGATAATAATGGATTTCGACCAATCATAAGGAAATATCCCACTTTCAAACAATTTATTGAATAAAGAAACTAAGAATTCTTTTACAGAGTTATTTGCATTTTTTAACATTTCACTTACAATAAAATCTGGACCAGAACTTTTACCAGCTTTTAACTTCTTCATACTAGAAATAACTTCTGCTTAGTTATTGGGTCATCGAACAGAGGTTGCTCTCCCCTGTTCACTTCGTCTTCAAACAAAACTTCATCCTGTTCAAAACTATCACCTGCTGCGTTAAAAACATTTAAAAAAAAAGTGATTATGCCACTGCTGTGTACTGATATCATTATAGACATAGATCACTACTTTCTTATTAACTGATCTCATAATTGACCAAAAGATCTTGGGTCATGAACATTATTTTTTAGTCTTTTTAATCTTTCTTGTTCAAACGCTCGTTTTTTGTCTCTCTTTACATTAACATACACTTTTCTTTCTTTCGTATAGTCTTCTTTCTTCCGATTCCTATCAATTTCCGTCTTACATCTTTGAAACCTCTTAAGTAATCTCTTAACCTGTTTTTTCTTCTGTTTACATTCCATATCAAACCAATCATTAAACTCTTTCTTTCCTTTTCCACACACTCTCACCATGCACGCAGCAGCTCCGTACAAAGCATTGGTAAACAAATTGACTCCCCTGTCAACATTCAAACATAACATGCGGTGAGCTTCACATATACTCTCTAAATTCATTACTGTCCAGCTCATCTTTAAACAGCTGAACTTTTTCTTCATTCCATACAATTCTGTTTTCACCAGCACACTCTGAGAGAGCGGAACGGATAAACAGAAACAGACAGAAAGAGAGAGTGGTGGGAGGTCGGGTGGAGAACGGCGGTGAGCTGCAACATACAAACAATATAAGAATAATAAGAAAACGGCACAAATGTCAAATTATGTTACATTAACCCGTTTTATCGTTGGTACCAGTATTACGCCATCGTAAGTCTTCTAAGCCTTCGGGGATTTATACCATCGTTTGTCATGCTGAAATTCCCTGTAATCCCTGATAAGCGTCAAAGAGAAAATCGACCTTTACTTTGAAATACACACACACACACACACACACACACGCGCGCGCGCGCGCACGCACACACACACACACACACACACACACACACACACACACACACACACACACACACACAATTATAGAACTGTGCGTTCCCTGTATGCCTGACGAACGACAAGTGGAGCGTGCCTGGATGTGGAAAACATCAGCATGCATGAACACGGAAGAAATTTGTTGTGTCATCATAGGAACACGCTGAAGTCAACTGTCAATTTTCTCTCGTGACAATGAAATGAATGGAGACAGGTATTCGTCTTTGTGCACCTTATGATATATTTTATCTTATTCATTCTTTGTCAACACTATCGTGTCTTGTTGCTGCACTCGTGATAATCAGCAATGCCTTGGAACTGTGATTTGAGTCTCCGTCAGGATCCCGACAGTTGTTTTCCGTGCAGGGCAACAAACGAGGGAACTATCAACAAGTTCCATGTGAAACTAGATATGGCAGGAACATGTAAACCTACATGCGAAATGAACAGTTCTTCAACGGTAGATTGGACACATGAGGTGTGGGCAAAGCGCAGGCCGGAGTGGGGAGACAGGGAGTGGAGGGGTTGTGGAGTGGGGAGGGGAGGGAGTCTGACCAAACCCAACAACGTGGATTTCAGCGGCAGTGGTTGAAGGTCATAGACAGGTCATCCAGGTACGATAAGTGCAAGCAGCACACAGCTGACCGAGGACAGCAGGCAGGGAAGGACTGTGGTGACTTCTCTGCCCCCAGTGTGACACATAACACCAGACACCTTTACCTTGTGTCCCCAGTGTGACACATAACACCAGACACCTTTACCTTGTGTCCCCAGTGTGACACATAACACCAGACACCTTTACCTTGTGTCCCCAGTGTGACACATAACACCAGACACCTTTACCTTGTGTCCCCAGTGTGACACATAACACCAGACACCTTTACCTTGTGTCCCCAGTGTGACACATAACACCAGACACCTTTACCTTGTGTCCCCAGTGTGACACATAACACCAGACACCTTTACCTTGTGTCCCCAGTGTGACACATAACACCAGACACCTTCACCTTGTGTCCCCAGTGTGACACATAACACCAGACACCTTCACCTTGTGTCCCCAGTGTGACACATAACACCAGACACCTTTACCTTGTGTCCCCAGTGTGACACATAACACCAGACACCTTCACCTTGTGTCCCCAGTGTGACACATAACACCAGACACCTTTACCTTGTGTCCCCAGTGTGACACATAACACCAGACACCTTCACCTTGTGTCCCCAGTGTGACACATAACACCAGACACCTTCACCTTGTGTCCCCAGTGTGACACATAACACCAGACACCTTCACCTTGTGTCCCCAGTGTGACACATAACACCAGACACCTTCACCTTGTGTCCCCAGTGTGACACATAACACCAGACACCTTCAACAGAAGGAAAAAAATTCAAACACTCCACTTCAGTTAGGTGAGAGAAGATATACAGGAAAATATATATAAATGTGTGTGTGTATATATATATATATATATATATAGAGAGAGAGAGAGAGAGAGAGGGGGGGGGGGGGCAGAGAGACAGAGGGGAGGGGGGTGGGCAGAGACAGAGAGACACACAGAGAGATTTTTTTTCTCGAGGATAATAGATAAGCACTTGTACGCTTTTTTCATCCAGTCCTCACTTGTGATTAAAATAACAACTTCTTCAGGCAAGAGCACCATTTTTAATTGCAAGTTTTAAAGACACGCAAAGAATGTTGTTGTTCTTGATTATATATTTTATCTTTTTCGGTTATTACTTCAGTTGTTTCTACAAGGAGGGGAGCCCAGGTGCCATTTCCATTGCTTGGTTCTAACTTTTTGACACTTACACGTGACTAAATGCCTACGTTGACCGAACTACGCCATTGGTCAGTTCCATACTACACACAGTTAGTAGCGGGTTACCAAACAAGGCTCTTCCGTCCGAGCAATGCAACTGGCTCCAGAACACTAACAGAGTGTGATTTTGTTGTGTGTGTATATACATATATATGCACAGAGAGACAGAGACAGAGAGAGAGAGAGAGAGAGAGAGAGAGAGAGAGCAACGCCTGAAACCTATCCCATACGTCGTCAATCATAATCAGTTAGCAGTGACGAACACTGGTATGTCAGCTTCGTCACCCTTCCACCCTCCTCATCAATTCCTCCCAGGGCATAATGAAGTCGGTGAAATCACCCTCCACCCCCACGCCCTTTACTCTCGCCATCTTCTCTCCCCTCCTCAGTGTGTACACAGTTCAGTGAAGGCCAGAAGGGGGTGGAGAGCCGTCCGTCAACACCTTGCCCTAGGCCCGGGATTCCACTGAAGTCTGTGTGGACATGTCCTTAGCCATTTTTCTCCGCCACGTGTCCACAGGCCAGCTACGACCAGCTTGGTCTCTCAGCCATGTGTCCAAAATAAAACAACGACTTGCCTCTTCTCTCAGCCATATGTCCAAAATAAAACGATTTGCCTCTTCTCTCAACCATGCCCATGTCCAAAGGCCCTTTCGCTTGTCTGCCAACCCAGTGTCCGAAGGGCAAATTACGGCCAAGTGCGGTATTGGCCAGAACATTAGGCAGACAGACCAAATTGTACTTAGGGTGGAGGAACATTTCAAATCAAACAAACAACACCGTCTTATCTTCAAAGGAAATTTCCTGAAAAAATCGTTGCAAAAGTACCTGTCTTACCCCTCGCCCTGGAATTAATCATTTCATGTCATCTCACATGTATTCTGGTGGTTAACAATGGAACGAAATCCCCGACTATCTGAAAAAAATATTTTTACCTCAGCATCATTCAAAACAGCGTAAAAATATCTAATGCAACAATTATCATTCATTCTTGGTTGCCATATCATGTCTGAGCTTCTATTAAGTCGATATTCTTCTTCACTAATAGAATATGTCTTTATTACCAAGTGTACCGGGGTCACAAGGAATACTGCTCTTCAAGAATGTGTGAGCAGGGAAAAGAGCTCAGAAATACGTATGTGTATTAGTTCGCGCGCGTGTGTGTATGTGTGTGTGTGTGTGAAGATTTTCATGTCAACGTTGACGTTTTTAGTTTGAATTTTCATTAATTCTTTTGTTTAAATTGTCTAAGTGTCAGTCTACGCTAAATGATGTTTTAAGGCATGGTGCAAAGAAGCTTTCAGCTCATCCAGTTTACCCTATTTAAAAAAAATATATATAAATAAAAAATCTGTCATTGTCATTTATCCACTTGCCGTTTCATGGACAGAACTGGTTCTGATCCCAAACTGTTACACGATGTAAACATTTTAGAATGTTTCGGCCAACGTTGTCACCTGATACAAAACAAACAAACAACAACAAAAAAGTAAAATATCTAAAGCACGGTGTCATGAAATCGCAATAGTTTCACGTTATTATGAATGTGGATACCGGAAAGGAGCCTCCAAGGTAATTGTTAATTCTTCCAAGATAATATCTGACACACCCGACGTCTCTCCGCCTGACACACATGACGCCTCTCCACCTGACACACCTGACGTCTATCCACCTGAAAACTCCTGACGTCTCTCCACCTGACACACCTGACACCTCTCCACCTGACACACCTGACACCTCTCCACCTGACGTCTCTCCACCTGACACACCTGACGTCTCTCTACCTGACACACATGACGTCTCTACCTGACGCCTCTCCACCTGACACACCTGACGTCTATTCCACCTGAAAACTCCTGACGTCTCTCCACCTGACACACCTGACGCCTCTCCCCCAGACACCTCTCCACCTGACGTCTCTCCACCTGACACACATGACGTCTCTCCACCTGACACACCTGACGTCTATCCACCTGAAAACTCCTGACGTCTCTCCACCTGACACACCTGACGCCTCTCCCCTTGACACCTCTCCACCTGACGTCTCTCCACCTGACACACCTGACGCCTCTCCACCTGACGCCTCTCCACCTGACACACCTGACGTCTATCCACCTGACGTCTCTCCACCTGAAAACTCCTGACGTCTCTCCACCTGACACACCTGACGCCTCTCCCCTTGACACCTCTCCACCTGACGTCTCTCCACCTGACACACATGACATCTCTCCACCTGACACACCTGACGCCTCTCCACCTGACGCCTCTCCACCTGACACACCTGACGTCTATCCACCTGACGTCTCTCCACCTGACACACCTGACGTCTTTCCACCTGACGTCTCTCCACCTGACACACATGACGTCTCTCCACCTGACGTCTCTTCACCTGACACACCTGACACCTCTCCACCTGATACACCTGACGTCTCTCCACCTGACACACCTGACGCCTCTCCAACTGACGTTTCTCCACCTGACACACATGACGTCTCTCAACCTGAAATCTCCTGACGTCTCTCTACCCTGCATCTGACGTCTCTCCACCTGACACACCTGACGTCTCTCCACCTGACACACATGACGTCTCTCCGCCTGACACACCTGCCGTCTCTCCACCTGACACACCTGACGTCTCTCCACCTGACACACCTGACGTCTCTCCACCTGACGCCTCTCCACCTGACACACCTGACGTCTCTCCACCTGACGTCTCTCCACCTGACACACCTGATGTTTCTCCACCTGACACGACGTCTCTCCACTTGACACACCTGACGTCTCTCCACATGACGTCTCTCCACCTGACACACCTGACGTCTCTCCACCTGACACGACGTCTCTCCACATGACACACCTGGCATCTCTCCACATGACGTCTCTCCACCTGACACACACGACGTCTCTCCACCTGACACATGACGTCGCTCCACCTGACACACCTGACGTCTCTCCACCTGACACACCTGACGTCTCTCCACCTGACGTCTCTCCACCTGACACACCTGACGTCTCTCCACCTGACGCCTCTCCACCTGACACACCTGACGTCTCTCCACCTGACGTCTCTCCACCTGACACACCTGACGTCTCTCCACCTGACGTCTCTCCGCCTGATACACCTGATGTCTCTCCTCCTCCCAGTCTATTGTGTGCGGGTCAACAAACACAGTGTGCACGCGCGCGCGCGTGTGTGTCTGTGTCTGTGTATGTGTGCCTCTGTGTGTGTGTGTGTGTGTGTGTGTGTGTGTGTGTGTGTGTGTGTGTGTGTGCGTGTGTGTGTCTTTACGTGTGTGTGTGTTTGAGAGAGAGAGAGAGTGAGACAGACAGGGGGACAGACAGAGAGACAGAGACTGAGACAGAAAAAGAGACAGACAGACAGAGACATAGACAGAAATAGAGGGCATTCTGAAAGGAGTTGCAGAAGTGTTCGACAGACTTGCTGCATAAAACATCGACTTTGACCTTTTGGAGACAGTGACTTTAAAAAACAGAAATGAGAGGACTGATTTACATCGCCCAAAACTGCGAGGGCCATGCTTCAGCACAAGGTCGTTGTGAAGACTGATTTATCTCCCCGTGTCCAAGGCAAACTGTCCATTCCCGCAATGCAACAGCACGGTGGGAGGCAAGTGGAGTGGTCGTCTCAGCCCTAGCAGCCATGGAATGACGCCCTAACTAGAAGGCTCATAGGTCTCTCTGTTTCTTATGTGCCGGCCCACATAGGAATCTGACCTATTTTGAACCACAAATTCGCACATTCGTCAGTTACCTTCATTCCCGATTGCTGATAGAAAACACACACACACACACACACACACACACACACACACACACACACAGTTTCCTGTTCGTGTGCTGTAAACAAAACAATATACAAGAGCACATGTCCCAATAATCGTTACCTTCACCTTGGTTACCTTGAAATGCCACAATGAGAGATGTCAATGGTGTCAGTCAGCACGTCCATCATTAACTGGAATAATCCAAACAGTTTATCTGACTCAAAAACGATTCAACTTCATCTTCAGTTTTGTTGCTTGGCCTGTTTACCTTCATCAAGAGTCGACCTGTAGTTTGGCAGGCAGGAGGAAATGCTTTCAATATGCTCTGGAGTTCCAGCCCATCCACCACCTGTAGGCCCTGTCTTCTCTGATGTGAAAAGGCTCACCTGGCTTGATGGCGACACAGAGGTCATCCTCCATTCCATCCATTTCAGAACTGTCTGTCTCTTCTTGCCAGGTTACTGGCAGCGTTTCTGGGACTGGCTTTGTTGCTCTCAGGCCGCTTTCTGGTCAGTTTCAAGGGTGAATCGTGATGTCAACAATACAACAGCCAGTCTGTCAAAAAGCGTGTGCGACCGGCTTAATTTCGGCCTTTAACGTCTGTAGCTATGGAGACTGCTAGTATGTTATGGGTGAATGAGCTTGGCCGTCTGCACACACAGTGCTGGGGACACACTGTCCGCCTTATATCACTTACCAGTGAAAAGACGTTAATCTAAAGAAAGAAAGAAACACCTGTCTGCACACCCAGTGCTGGGGACACCTGTCTGCACACCCAGTGCTGGGGATACCTGTCTGCACACCCAGTGCTGGGGACACCTGTCTGCACACCCAGTGCTGGGGACACCTGTCTGCACACCCAGTGCTGGGGACACCTGTCTGCACACCCAGTGCTGGGGACACCTGTCTGCACACCCAGTGCTGGGGATACCTGTCTGCCGACACTAGATGGCCACAAAATTACATATTCAGCCCTGGTTGACCTCCACACCATGATCTGACACTGCCTCATGGTGTTTGAACATGGTGATTTGATTGATGTGGATACTTATAATGCGACTATCCTCGGTCGGAGACCATGCTCTAAGCGCTTTACAAACTCGGGGTCATGTGCACAACAGGCTACTTTCCTGGGTAGAGCCGAATGACGGCTGCCACTGGGTGCTCATCATTCGTTTCCTGTGTCATTCAATCAGATTTCAGGCACGCACACATACACACTCGACAGACATGTAACATTTTATGTGTATGACCGTTTTGTTTATTTAGCCCGCCATGTGAGCAGCCATACTCCGTCTTCGGGGGTGTGCGTGCTGGGTATGTTCTTGTTTTCATAACCCACCAAACGCTGATATGGATTGCAGGATCTTGAACGTACGTATTTGATCTTCTGCGTGCGCATATACACGAAGGCACTAGCAGATCTGCACATACGTTGACCTGGAAGATCGGAAAATCTCCACCCTTTACACACAAGGTGCCGTTACCGAGATTCGATCCCGGGACCCTCAGATTGAATGTCCAACGCTTTAGCCACTCGGCTATTGCGCCCGTCACGCTGCGTTTAATTTCTCATCACGCTGGTTTAAATCCATCACACTGCGCTGCTCTCTGACAGTAAAGGTTAAAGGTCCCATAGCCTTTTACGGCCACTGGGGCCGTGAATTAAGTTCAGCATGTCTGGGGCTCAGCTGAGGAAGGCCTCTCCTTCCGCCGCTTTTAACCCTCCCCGACCCAAGTCAGGTGCCCGTTCACACCTGGGAGGAGTGAGGAAAATCAGAGTAAATTGCCTTTCCCGAGGACACGACACCATGCCAAAACGGGGCCTCTAACCCTGATCACTGGTCGGTGAATACTGATTAAGAGGTCCATAACCTAACGGCTTCTACCAGTGCAATCACTTCCACACCAGGAACATTTCCTGGTGACGCATGCAGTGCAAGTGAAGACGCGGTTAAAACGGAGCGGACGAAGTTCCTTTTCGGGCTGTGATGTTTATGTGCTGAATAATGGTGACAGAGGAAAGCGGGGGTACACTCAACGACAAAAGCTGCGCGGCGTCTGTGAGATAACGCTTTGCCATCGCTGGACAGGCAATGCAGCTTCTGGCCTGTGTACACACTCAGCCACAGCCCGAGGGCAATGGAGTCCAACAGCTGCATTGCGTATGCGCACACTCCCACGTGACGCCGAGAGAAGCTGAGGAGGAGTGGTGAAGGGAGGTGAGCAGCTTTTACATCCTGGTGTGCCTGTCCGTCCTTTCTGCCACCCTTACTTCTCCTCCATGCCTGTCTCATGAATTGAACGCTCGCACTGGGGTGGGGGGTGGGGGGTATTTACTTCGTGCTGAACAAAGACTGCCACCACCTCCATCAACAGCACAGGACATAAAGCACTGTCATCTCCAGATAAAAAACAACAACTCCACGTCCAAAAAACAGAAAAAAAGCTACACGTTCCCATGTCATGACCGAGTTATTGTACTCGTATTATAGAGTTCCGATTTGTATTCACCGCGAACTTGAAGCTTGTTCCGACCTGTAAACTGGGTCACCAGTCTTCCCGCTCAGTAGAGAATGACAAAAACAAGCAAACAACCCCCCATGCCCCCACCCCCACCCCACCCCCCATCCCCACCCCCCAAAAAAACAACAAAACAAAACAACAACACAACAACAACAAGAAACGCACACACACACAAAACCGAATGAAAATGGAATATTGGCGAATATATGTAGGAACAGGGTTGGGGTAAGTGATCACAGGGGTTCTCTCTCTCTCTCTCTCTTCCTTGTAACTGGCAGTCCAAGTGGATGTCCAATGATCGATGTTTCCGTCAAACTTCAGACAAATAGGTCTGCATATAATTAAGGCCAAAGGTTTTGTAAACAGCAGTGTCACCATGGTCTTGCTGTACTGTGCAAACTGTGTGTGTCCTGCTGTTAGGATTCAGTCGCTTCAACGGTGAGGAAATTTCGTGCTTCAGAAAGGGCTGAAAGCTTTTCAGCAAACAGTTCTAAGTGTGAGCGCAAAATATTTTGAGACTTCAGACCGACCACCTGCATTGATCAATGACAGCCACACCTCTGGCTGCTCACTGCAGTACTGCCAAGTCACCCTGAACACAGACCACGTCTTTTTCAATGCCACCTGCAGCAGTGCTCAACTGTTTCTTTTCAAAAAACAAATGATAAACAAACAATTAAATGAATAAATAGGCTTAAGGGTGATGACGCGTCTTCCACTTATTCACACACACACACACACACATACACACACACACAGAGTTCGTGTATGAGTGCATACATACAGATTTGCATAATAGGATGGTGTATGCTGTGCATGCAGACTGGTATATGGAATCGTCAGCTCTTCCTGTGTCTGTACGTCTTTCTCACGATTGTGTGCTTGTGCAAATGCTGACCTGAAATGCTCTTTCTGCATGTCTAGCTAGGATATTCGTTATCATCAATTTTGTGTTTGTGTGGGTCCCTCTTTCTCTGGAACCTGCAAGCCGACGCACGCACACACACACACACACACACACACACACACACACACACACACACATATATATATATATATATATATATATATACACACGCACGCGCATATACACATGCATGACACATGCACACCCGCGCGCACGCGCATGCTGTGAAGGGACACAAGGAGTCCAGTAGCAGACAGGGAGTCGCCACCTCACGACACACTTCCCTTCACTGTGACCTTTTCATTTCACCTTTCAGTGTCATGGTGGTGGCTGCTTACTCTTCCTCGGCCACCGGTCTGACCGGTACCACTGAGCTGACAGACAGACACAGTGGCTTTTCAGCTGAACGGCTGGAACTCAGTGCATGGTCATAGAGGGTTCACAAAACGAGAAAGAGACAGACAGACAGACAGACAGTCAGACAGAGTGACAGAGACAGACAGACAGAAAAACAGAGACAGAGAAAGACAGACAGAGAGAGAAGACAAAACAAGACAAATTTATTTCTGATGATATTCGACAAGCACTGTTGTGCTTTTTTACACCCAGTCCCAGCCACACACACACAGAGAGAGAGAGAGAGAGAGAGAGAGAGAGAAGGCAACATTACGTATTTTTACGACTAGTGGTATTAGACGAGCATAGGGAAAAAAATTGTTGGGGAGGGAAAAAGTCGCTGTTAACGCGTGTGAGTGAGTAAATGTGTGTGTGTGTGTGTGTGTGTGTGTGTGTGTGTGTGTGTTTCAATCGTCGGTATTAATCAGAACCGAGTCGATAACAACACATGATAAACAAGGCGAAACATGCAGGATGACCAAAGGCCTCAAAAGGACCAGGGCCGGCATGCTGCACACACTGGCAATGGCGGATGTGTCGACTCATCACCTGTTACTGCCAGCTGTGGCCAGCCCCACGCCACCCCCACACCCACCCCTCATCATTCAAAACCCAGCACGACAAGCCGATGACAACACACCTGTTTGGTGTGAAACTGCTGTCCTCCTAATTAGCCTTTAAACGATGTCAGTAACATTTATTTCCATTTATTTTCCAACCCCGAAAGACTGCGGGAAATGGTAAACAAAACAACAAAAATAACAAATAAACAGACAAAAACAAAAACCTAGGGGGAAAAAACTCGATATGGGACTCGGGATAACTGGTTCGATATCAGCTTTACAACATCTCAAAGGAACGATTAACTATTACGCTGGTTCCAACTTCACTATCGACTCGAAGACCAGTTTATTGATAATTCCTAGCAAACAGAGAGAGAGAGAGAGAGGGGGGGGGGGGGGACAGACGGACAGACGGAGAGACAGGCGGACAAACAGACAGACTTCAACAGGACAACAACACATTCCCGAAGAGACCTAGATGTGACAGAAGTTTTCATGCGTACCTTGGTTGGCAAAACAAGTCTCTTGGTCGAACAGTAACCACTGGGACTGTAGAAGTGGTGGGGGTGTGGGGAGGGGGCAGGGGGTGTATATGTATGTATGTATGTATGTATATGTATGTGTGTGTGTGTGTGTGTGTGTGTACAAATGACATGAAAGAGAGAGAGACAGAGAGAGAGAGAGAGAGAGATTAAAAAACTGTATTACCAAAGGAAAAAGATTTTAGGCGTTGCCTAGTCTTCCAATCTGTCCTTGTGACAACAACAATAACGACACAACAATAATATTTTTGTAACTACTACTGCTACTTCTACTACGAATGATGATAAGCATCATTATCACCAACATTGTAAAAAGTAACACAAGGAACACATTCACACATTCACACCCACACACCCCACCACCACCCCACACACACACACATGTACACATTCACTCCGATCCAACACACTCACATACTTATGCACATACAGAGACATGACCGAAGTGAGAAACAGATAGGGACGTAAAGAGAACAGAGAAACACAACTATATCATTGTACATATACGGTAGTGATAAATATGCTGATGCAGATGTTATAGGTAATAACATCCGATCAACTGGCGAACAAGTAAAACATTAAAGCACAAAAGGTAGAAAATGAAATAAAACACTTCATTGTATGTAAAGGTATTCATACAAATTTCACAAAAAAGGGCATGGTATTTTTTCGGGTGGTTATATTTGCTAGGGGGGCCTATTGATTGTGGAGCAGAAGTTTTCGTATACTTGATTTTATGGAACAAAATGAATCGCACGTCGTAATGAACGAAGGAAGAGAGTTCCAAACAGATGGTCCAAAAAATGCAAAGCTAGATCTCTACAAATCGATGCGCACACGAGGCAGAATATAATTATCTGAATCGTAACGCTCTGATGCCCTTTAAACAAGGTAACTGAGATATGGTGGTGACATGTTTTTTGTGTACTTTGAACATGAGGACCGTATTATTGTAGTTGAATTGCTTGTATAGTGGTAGTATTTCCAGTTTTGTTAATTTCTCATCTGTTGATAGGGAGTGGTCAGGTAAAATGAGTTAAGCTGCTTGTCTAAGCAATGAGTTAATTTAAATGAGCTGGTTGTGACATTGCTCCAGACTGTATATGCATAGTTGATGAGAAAGACAATGTGCCCCGAAGAATAATTTTCGGGTTGGTACATCGACGTAATATCTATGTTTATTGAGTAACAACAAACTGCGGGCTAACTGTTTGAATAAATTGTTGATATGAATTTCCCAGTTCAGTTCTTTGTCAATGATTACCACAAGAACGCGGAGCTCACAAACTTGTTCAACTGAATTCTTGTTTACCTCGAGCTTTAAAGTGAGATGCTTGCGTTGGTGTGTGTGTGTGTGTGTGTGTGTGTGTGTGTGTGTGTGTGTGTGTGTGTGTGTGTGTGTGTGTGTGTGTGTGTGCGAGAGAGAGAGAGAGAGAGAGAGAGAGAGAGAGAGAGAACTCGAACTCGAAAACGAACTGGAATGTTTTATTGAGGGTAAAAGGATAAACTACGTGCTTCTTTTCACCATGCTCCCAGAACAACAAACTAATATCAGTAACTTCAAATGAACTTTTAAAAGAGAAATCAAACGAAGTAGAAAGATGAAGAATAAGAATAAAATGCAGAAGGAGGAGGGGGAAGAGGAAAAAAACAACAAGCACAATAAGAGAATAAAAGAAAAAGAAAGTAAGACTGAAAGAAAGAAAAACGCCATCAACTTGATGAGATCATAATCCTAACTGAAGAGGTTAAGAAACAAATCATGTGATCATGTCAAAAGAACAATTTAGACAAAATACATGTTTCTTTAAAAAGGTTATCCACTTAATGTGATCATGTCAAAAGAACAATTTAGACAAAATACATGTTTTTTTAAAAAGGTTATCCACTTAATGTGATCATGTCAAAAGAACAATTTAGACAAAATACATGTTTTTTTAAAAAGGTTATCCACTTAATGTGATCATGTCAAAAGAACAATTTAGACAAAATACATGTTTCTTTTAAAAAGTTATGCACTTACAAACTGTAATCACGGGAGAAAGACAGACACACTTTTATTTACACTTTGACCTGCGAGGGTCTATTGACAAGGGGGCAGGCGGGTTTTTTTTTTTGAGAGAGTTGAGAGAGCGCGAAAGTATGTGTGTGTGAAAGAGAAAGTATATGTGTGTGTGTGTGTGTGTGTGTGTGTGTGTGTGTGTGTGTGTGTGTGTGTGTGTGTGTGTGTGTGTGTGAGAGAGAGAGAGAGAGAGAGAGAGAGAGAGAGAGAAAATACAGAGAACTCAGAAAATAGAACTTTTTAATTTAAGGCCACCGACCTGTATAAATATGGTTGCACGTGTTGTTCACACACGCATATACAAAATCCAAACCTTGAGCAGTATGAACAACAAAATTTAGAAAGAATAAACTGATAATATAACCAAACTAAGTAACAAGCTAAGTGTAATTTAGAAACATGTATTTCATCAAGGGCTGAGAGCTCTCTGCTCTGTTGTAACGTATAGAAAATAAACATTGCTTCATCTCTTGTCACAATGCTGTTTTCATTTTGAAGCAACTGGGGCAGTAGGGGAATCCTCAAATCGCGCATATGTTTGGATAAAGTATTTCTTTTCCAGAACATCATATTGTGGACATATTACCAGTGCATGAAATTCGTCTTCGTTCCCTCCGCTTTTAAGGCTATCCTTATAACGCTCATTAACTTGAAGTTCGTTTACTCCAAATCTGAACTGAATGAAAGACGACCTGAATTTGGAAATGGTGAGATCAGATAAATATTTCTTTTCTGGCTGCAACAGTTATTTAAAGGATTACTACTATATAGTTTGCGTGACCAGTCTTGTTTGTAACAGTCCACCATACGTTGTGTAGATGTGTTAAGGAAAGCTTTCTCGTCTCCTACACCACCATTAAACCAAACTTCAGAAAATCCATAAATATCTAAACATCGTTTTACTGTAGACGCCCAATATCTTAAATAAGCATTTTGGCAGCTGGTCATCCTGTTAACATCTCATAATAAAAGTTTGTTTTGGAATTCTCGTGATGGGCATCTGTTGCATTTTGAACCAATATCATAGTGTTCCAATGCAGCTATCAATGCACAGAGGATACCTACGTGTGTCACCGTATGCCATTGTGTTCTGCGTTCTGGGACTTAAATTTAAAAATCGTTTACATACAGATAAATTACATTTAAGAAAACCTTTACATACAGATAAATGAACTGATTCTGATGTTTTAAAATGTATAGTTCCCCATAGACATAATGCATACAGCATCAGCATGGGTTTTACTTGTGCATCAAACAGTTTAAAGAATACACTTCTGTCCATACTACCAAGATACCACATTGTACGCATGATTTCGACCACCCTGCCTTTTGCTTTGCCCATAAATTCTTAACTCAAGAAACAAAACATAATTTGGAAGACAAGCGGAAACCTAAGGGCTATCACTGGCAAAATTATATTGAAAAATCGACTTCGATAGGAAAACAAATGAAACTGCACACAGAAAAAAAGGTTGGCTCTCTCAGTGTAGCGAAGCGCTCTCCCTGGGGAATGCAGCCCGAATTTCACACAGAGAAATCTGTTGTGACAAAAAGAGCAATACAATACAATATAACTGTATACAATTTCTATTTCCTCACCAATATAAAATCATTCTTCAGCTTTTGACAAATGACCACCTTTTCTACAAATCATTAATTTCATTTTGCTCAGATTTACTTTTAGTCCGAGAGTCTTAGATGCTTTTTCAAGACTGTTCTGTTGATTTTGTAACTCAGCTGGAGTTGAAGAAAATATGTCAATGTCATCTGCAAACAGGAAGAGAAATATTTCTTGTAAACCAGGTATGAACTGTAACAATGTTTTCCATTTTTATCAAACTCATCAGCAACTTCCGAAATCAAGATTGAAAAGCAAGGGAGATCACAAACAGCCTTGTTTTACTCCAGCCGGGCATTTAACTCTCTCCATACGAACGGCGAAAGAGACGACGTTAACAGCGTTTCACGCCAATTACCATCATCAAAATATTGCACGCGGAAGGCTTTTATACTGAAGAGGTGAATGTTGACAAAGAACACCACAATTCTGTCGACGGAAGCTAAAGGTTGGGTCATTCAGACACCCACTGGACATCTGAAGGGTCTGTGTAGAGGAGAAGAGAGGACTGGCCGTACTGAGTGAGTTAAAGAATTCTGATACACCAGCACCCCACCGACCACAAGGCTTTACGAAGCTATATATTCCTCTGTGCATGCAGATAATTTTCGTTGATGTTCTGAGTACTGCCAACAAACTATTACAATTAACTGAATCGAAAGTTTTCATGTAATCAATGAATGCGATATCAAGTTTGCTCTTCTTCGTGTCATAGAGACATCTTTGCATCATATTACATGGAGTAAAAGAATTCTTCCTAAAACCAGCTTGCTCTTCTACAATTTTCCCTTCCTTTTCGGTCCAGCCATACAATATTTTATTTAAAATTGATGTGAATATTTTGCTTACGATGCTCAGTAAAGAAATACCTCTATAACTCTCTGGATTGTTCGCATCACCCTTTTTCAGCAATGGAATTATGACTGAGCGTGTCCAGTCTGAAGGGAAGTAACCACTAAAAATGCTGTCAAATAACTTAGTTTTAAAAAAAGAGCAATTATATTTTCTGATAACTTGATGAATTCGTCCCAAATATCATCTAGACAACAGCTTTTCCACTTTATAATCTACGGATTGCACTTTCAACTTTATCAAGACTTATTTCAGCATCAAGATCCTGAACTATTACATTATCTTCATCATCTGCTTGGAATATTACTTCATCATTTCTATTTTCTGCCAATTGTTGGACATGGTCATTAACGTTGTCGAAGTAGTTCTGCTGACCTAAAATTCGCTGGAAATAGTTTTCCAATGTCAGCTGGAATTTCAGGTTGTTTTTCACTTTTTCGTTTAACTGATTTTACTGTAGACCAAAAAGCCTCGTTGTTATTTCTATTCTTTAGTAAAGAATCACGCAAGAAATTCTTATAGTTTTTCTTTTTTTTCTACTAGCAGTGACTTGTAACGAGCTGTGTTCACGATATGCAATACTGTGACTTTTTTTCTCCCCAGTGGATAAAGCGGGACAGAGCACGACTGACGACACGCTTGTACTCTGCATTCCATGTCAAACCATTTGTTGACACTTGCGGTTCGTCGGCTTCCTCTATGATGTGCAGTCAGCTGCTTGAAGTAAAATGTAAACAAACTTTGAATGAGCAACACCAAGTTTGTCAAAGTTGCTGGTCATAATTGATCTAATTGTCATATGCTGTGATTCCACTCTGTCAGTTACAATAAAACTTTTCATCTGAATAATTAAGTCAACCAAACATAAAAAAAATAATCAATGGTACTATTTCCATTCTTAGGCAAGAAAGTAAACCTCCCCTCTTTATCTCCGTTTACAAGACAGTTCAATGGAGTGAACTGAAAGGCACCATAAAGTTCTATTAAAGACTTACCAAAACCATTAACAACATTATCTTTGCAGTTTCTGACATGGATACTTTAATCACTGACAATGTGTAAGTCATTCAGATCATCAAGTATCAATGGCCAGTCTCCAATGCGTTTTTCATAAAATGACAAAATAAATTGTTTATTAGAGCATAATCATAGTCTTTGTTTCTGTAACAAACACTGTTAATTCGGTGATTACATACAAATAAAAACAACGTCTTTATCAGTTACAAGTCTTTTCATAATTGTACACACAAAATAACTTCTAGATTTGTCTATATTTCTTTAGCAACATGACAGGTAAGGTCTTCTAGACTCACTTGTGATACAAACTAAAAATAAGATTAAAAAAACAAAACCAAAAACCCCAAGAAACAAGTAAGATATAAATTTTTAAACTATTAAAAATCGTTGAAATGTGCTCTGTATTTGACATTATAAAGCTTCGGGCTAAACAGAGCTCATCCGGGTCAACCATTGACGTTCTTTTTTAGCGTGATAATTCGGTTACGGTATTCGAGGTGATAACGCCGTCAAAATCATGTAATTTTGGTGTATCTCGGGAATTTAATAAATTCTTTAAATTCCGCGGTAAAGGAGACGCTGCCATCGCCCCAAGCACATCACAATGTGTATCCACTTTCTCCATATCTGCATAGATAATTTTCAACAGGCTCAGTTTGGCCTACCAGCAGAAAATACAACATTCAATTTCTGTTTTTAACATTCTAGTTAATTCAGTATCCACTTTGAAATATTCAATGCAGAAAACACGTCAATGATGTAGTGTAACTGTATGTGTTCTGTCCAGAAATTGTATTTTTTCTTTTAATTGCGAACAAGAAAAAATGTGGTCAAGCCAGCTTCAAACCCAACCATTTTCAGGATTCGGAACCTCAACAAAATAAACCGTTCATGATCCGGAAATGCAGTGTACTCCGGAAGACTTACAACTTATTATTGGTATGACTGTGAAGATTGCCCCCCCCCCCCCCCCCCCCACCCCCATTGTTTTCAATCCAAATTTGTTATTGGCAGACAAAGCATTTCCAGAGAAAATGTCGATTTTAAAGTTTACCATGGACACACACATACACACAGACAACCGAACGCAGAGTCATTTCTTACAGACACATTTTGTTTACACAAGTGAGTTAAAAACTGACAATGATCTTTTATCAACAATACTCCCGGAACTTCTACCTGACTGAAAGGGAACTATAAGAGAGAGAGAGAGAGAGAGAGAGAGAGTGTGTGTGTGTGTGTGTACGCGCGCGCATATGCTTTGTGTAGTGTGTGTGTGTGTGTGAGAGAGAGAGACACAGAGAGAGAGAGAGAGTATATCCTGTAAGACAAATCTTGTGCTGACGACAAATACAGATGTTCACCCCCTGGCATTGGGCCAGCTGTAGAAGGACAACATAGTCCGCCTTCATGTTCGGTCCGGAAACAAAACACACACACACACACACACACACCGAGGTCTCAGCTAACATGGGGTGTGGACTGAAGGCTCCTGGGTCCCCTCACGCAGTGGAGAGTACACTGATTGGCTGAGGCAGCCACTTTATGGGACTGGGGGCTTGCGGGGTCCGGTTGTGTGTGGATCATTCAGGATACTGCCGCGTGACAACACTGCTTTTATTACCACACGGCGCAGTACAACAGTCAATACAATGACGTCATTGACTGCAGTGGGAGTGGACAGGGCAGGCCGATGAAATGAGAATGAAAGTGGTGTGTGTGTGTGTGTGTGTGTGTGTGCGTTTGTGCGTGTGCGTGTGTGCGTGTGTACACGTGTGTGAGTGTGTGAATGTGTGCGCGTGACTGGAAGGGAGAGACAGAGAGGGAGAGCGAAAGGGAGATTCGGAATGGTTTCATGCACTTTGGCCATGAGCACATAACATATCACACATAAAGCGCGAGAGAGAATCTGAATGTTTTTTTGTTTGGGCCTTTCTGTCCGTGACAATAGGGGTAGGGAGGGGTTAGGACTTCCGTGCTCACACCCATTATAAAGAACGCCAAAAAATGAAAAGCACACAAAGGGAAGGAAAGAAAGAAAGATAGAGAGTGGGGTGTAGGGGGGGCAGGAGACAGACAGACACAGGGACAGGGAGAGAAGAAGAAAAAGACAAAAAGACAGATGGACAGGTGGAAGTGTAACCATGCGTCATCAACTAAAGACGGCTTGTTTCTGTGGGCGAAAGCTTTGGACAAGAACAGAGAAAGTGAAATGCATGTCTTCACATCTTCAAACAACAGTGACAAATTAAATGCATCAGGGCGCACATAACACTTCTTAGGTATATCAGTACTGTTCTCTAATCTTTTTGCATTATGGGCAGGTCAAAATAAAATGGAGTTCAGTTTCTTGTACACCTTTACAGAATAAGCAACACATGTTTTCACGCTTTTTGGAATATCTTCATCTATGTGGTTTCAATGGGGATACAAGAAGTATGACTCATGTGAGAACCTTTCGTAAAACAGGGTTCTTAATAATGTTTAGATATTGCGGGGGTCATGCAGTTGTCTGAATGCAGAATACAAGGTAAATCGATCATGTGATTTGCTTTCCAAATCTTGCAGCTCACAGTTAAATAATCTGTGTTTGAATCTACACAATAAACCGTTTACATTTCCCACACCCTGCTTTTCCTACACACAGCCAAATCCATATCGATATTATGTAAAACAAATTCGAGACACCTAATTGTATTTATCTTTTACATTTATTTGCTTATTTGTTTACTCATTATCATTACTGTCTTTTTCTTTTTCTTTATTATTATTATTATTGTCATTATCATTATCATCATCATTATTGTTATTATTATTATTGTATTATTTTCTCTCTCTCCCCCTCCCTCTCTCTCTCTCTCTCTCTCTCCCTCTCTCTGACCAAGGCGCCTCGGGATCCTCAGGCAGCATGCGGCAGACCCGACTCTCCTCCTCCAACCCTGCTCTCTCTTCCGAGGAATCATCCCTTGCTGACGTCATGTCTTCTAAGAGGTAAAAGGGATGAATGTTTCGATGAACGGTAAAATAGATGATGTGAAAGAGGACGTGCATCAGCTGCGCCTTGAGTACAGTGCTTTGTGTGAACTGGTGGGTGGACTGAAGGAGGAGGTGAAGTCTCTGCGTCAGCAAAATGAGACTCTTGAACATAAAAACAGTGATCTGACTGCTAGACTAGACAATCTGGAAAAGAAATGTGATGACTTGGAGGGTAGATCTAGAAAGAACAATCTGATCTTTTACGGGATGGAAAAAAGAGAAGGGGAGACAACTGAGCAAGTGACAAGTGACGGGCGCAATAGCCAAGTGGTTAAAGCGTTGGACTTTCAATCTAAGGGTCCGGGGTTCGAATCACGGTGACGGCGCCTGGTGGGTAAAGGGTGGAGATGTTTACGATCTCCCAGGTCAACATTATGTGCAGACCTGCTAGTGCCTGAACCCCCTTTGTGTGTAGACACAAGCAGAAGATCAAATACGCACGTTAAAGATCCTGTAATGAATGTCAGCGTTCGGTGGGTTATGGAAACAAGAACATACCCGGCATGCACGCCCCCAAAAGCGGAGTATGGCTGCCTACAAGGCGGGGTAAAAACGGTCATACACGCAAAAGCCCACTCGTGTGCATACGAGTGAACGTGGGAGTTGCAGCCCACGAACGAAGAAGAAGAAGAAGAAGCAGTGCGAGGATCGGGTACAGGATTTATAACTGACACTCTTGAGCTGTCTGACAACGTGGAGTTTGAACGCGTGCACCGACTTAACTCAAAGGTAGATTCCCCAATAACTGCCTGTTGTTCATTTTACAAGCAAAAGATCCAAATTCTTAAAGCTAAACAGAAACTGAAGGGAACAAACATATTTCTTAGAGAGGATTTTTCACAAAAAGTCCGTGAGATCAGAAGAAATTAGGCCCGCATCTTAAAACGGCTAGAATTGAAGGAAGGCAAGTTAAAATGGTCTATGACCATCTTTTAATTGACGGACAGAAGTACTTCTTTGATGCACACGACTCCCTTAGAGAAATGAAATGAGAATTCGGCCGGCCTCATATCTATAAAGTTTCCGAAGAGGATAATTTTGGCAGGAACGTAAAAGAAAGAGTGGCACCGGAAAGTTCCTGAGTGAAGTATTCCCACGGTTATCTCGTGCAGAGCACGTATGAGTTCAGAAAACGAATCGTTGCGCTCTGTTGAAAACGTTGACACACTGTCTGTTGACATTTGTCGTGATTCTGTCGATGGCTCACAGATGAGAAATGACAGTTACTCTCAAGTAAAAAAGAAAATGAAAATAATAGTTTCTCTGTAAATAATCCCATTCCATCCTCGGTACTTTCGAACCCTTGTTCTGTAAATAATCCACGGTCGTTTTCCTTTCTTTCTTGGAATATTAATGGTTTGCACTCAAAGTTTATATTTAATTACTTCTTTGCATATGTTTCATCCTTTGATTTTGTGTGCCTTCTTGAAACGTTCGAAGAGGATTGTAAAACTGATATATTTTTCGGTCTTACTTTGTATTACAAATCTGTAATTAAATTTGCCAAACATGGAAGGAGAGCTGGTTGTATAATATGCTTGATTTGGAATGAGTATTGCCCATTTATACGAAAATTGTGTACAAAATACGAAAATACAATTGCATTTGTAATTAATAAGGTTCTCCGTTTTATGCACATTTTGATAACGATCATGGAATATTTATACTAGAAGATTGTAAGACTGACCTGCTGTTAGAACTTGATGACGTTTACATTATCCTATGTGGTGATCTCAATAGCAGAACTTCTAACATATCTTCTTCAGTGAAATCACATGACAATACTGGATTTAGATATAAAAGCTGTTCAGTGAACTTAAAACGTAAATATCAAGATACACAAATAAATGCTTATGGTAAATCGATGTTAAATCTGTGCACTGCCATGAACTTGACAATTTTAAACGGAGCATGTAACGGCGACCAGGAAGGTCGCTATACATATACATCTGAAAATGGTAGCAGTGTAAATGATTACGTTATTGTGTCAACTGATTTTTTAATTTTTTTTAATGGCTTGTGATGTCTGTTAATTGTCTGTTGCAGATCGAATCGAATCTGACCACTTTCCTCTTGAATATCGTCTTACTTTTTCTCATGTGAACTCATTCAAAAATAATGATTGTAATACTATACAGTTAATAGAAAAAAAAATGTGTGGAACGACGAAAAAAGACAAGATTTTCATGATAGGTTATGTGATGAAAATATTAATGCCAAATTGAAATCGGCTATGGATCTTATTGATGAAGCATTGGAATTGTTCAATGATTGTGTTCGAGAATGTGCAATATATATGAAGAAAACTATCAGAGTAGATAATAATAAATGTGAGAGGTGTTGGTTTGATGACGAATGTAGATGTTATATGAGGAAAATTCGCAGATTACTTAGAACGTGTAGAAGAACACTAGATAAAGATGATTCTAATTTATATGTAAGGGCTAGAAAAGAATACAAACATCTTTGTGCTAGGAAGAAAAACCAGTTTAATAAAAGTTTGTTGAATAATTTGATAATGTCTGTTAAAGATCAAAAAGAGTTTTGGGAATGTTTGAGTAAAATTTCGTTAAAGAAGAGACAACCACAAAACGACATTTCTGTAGATAATTGGTACCTACATTTTAAAGCCTTACTAGTTAAAGAGTCGTTCGAAAATAACAGTGGACCTGATTTGCCTGAGGTGGAGAATGAATTTATGAATCGTCCAATAGCAAAAGAAGGTTTAATTGCATTAAGAAAAATTAAGAACCGTAAAAGCGCAGGTCCTGATGGAATCATCGGAGAATTTTTGAAAGCTCCTTGCGAAACAATTATAGACTTTTTTGTGAACATTTTCAATATCTTGTTTGATAAGGGTATTTCTCCCGATAGTTGGTGTGAGTCGATTACTGTCCCTCTATATAAGAAAGGTGACACAAACAATACTAATAATTATAGAGGCATATCTTTGTCTAATATCAGTAGCAAAGTTTTTAGTACAGTCATTAATCGAAGGCTTCAGGAACATATAGAACATAATAACATTACAGGTGAACATCAGCTGGTTTCAAACGAGGATACTCAACAATTGATCATATATGTTTACTCTCTTGGCTTCTATTCAAAAATAATTCTCTCTAAATCGTAAACTTTATGTAGCGTTTATTGATTTCGAAAAAGCATTTCACTCTATTAATAGAAATTTATAATGGCATATTCTGATAAAACATGGCATAACAGGGAAGCTTTTCAAGTGTATTAGATGTATGTACAACGTAGTTAAAACACGAATTAGGTGGGGTGACAAACTTACAGACTACATAAACTGCACAAAGGGAGTAAAACAGGGGGACGTATGTAGTCCTATTCTATTCTCTTTATTTATAAATGAACTAGTTT
>NC_134881.1:48951221-48956221 GCF_041734735.1 Babylonia areolata | reverse complement strand
CCCCACCCACCTTCTTATCTCCCTTCCCGCTCCGTCCAAAGTCCAGTCTTTGAGGTCGCGCAGACACTGCGCCACCCTCCCGCCTTCCACCCCCCTCCTCACCCTTACTCCCTAGTCAACCGTTTTTGGTCAGTGACGCCGCGTCACCAGTCCCAGCTGTTGAAAAACCTGCGGTTATGTGATGTCTGCCGCAATCCCCTTGCTGAACTAGATGCCGGCGTGTTCGAAACATGCTAATGTCGGCATGTCGGAAAATCCCAGTAAGGCGGTCTGTCTTTCAAGTTGTTCTCCCCCCCCCCCCTTCCCTCTCCCTTCTCTTTGTGACGTAAACGGGTGAACTTGTCACAGAATGTGTGTAGAAACAAGTGCGCTGAATTGTAGCAAATCAGATCAATCTGTTGAATTGGACGAATTGGGATTAAGTGGTGAATCTGTCAGTCAGTCATGTGGCATCATTAGGACAAGCAAAGATTGGTTATTTCAGTTCAACTAGTTGGGGGAGTGAGTGTTCTAGCTTGGATTAGTATGCACAGTATGTTGTGGGAAGGGATAAAACCAGTCAGCACAGCTAGTTCTTAGCTGTCTCCCAGAAAAACTGGGTGGCTGACTGATAAGTGATGTGAGGAGCAAGGAAATCCCTGTTGGGCTGTGTGCTGCTTGTAGGTGCTGCTTGTAGATCCTGCTTGTAGGTGCTGCTTTAGGTGTAGGGTGAACTTTTTACTGTGTGCTGCTTGTAGAAAGTACTTGAAGTAGGCAGTGTGTGCTGCCTTAGTGTGTGTTGCTTTTGCTAAGTATGGTGAACTGCTTAGTGTGTGTGCTGTATTGTAAAGTAAACACTCTAAAAGAACCACTTCATGTGGCCCTGCTATTGGTGTGAGGAGAGCAAGTGAGTGTGTGCATCATCGGTCGATCCTTTTTTCCCCTGTCTGCTCCCCTCTCTCTTAGAACGAACCACAACACTTTCAAACAGTTTTTTGTTGTTGTTTTTACATATATACATACAGTTCAAAGTATTTCATTTTCCTGTTTATTTTCAACTTTTCATGCTGCATGTTTCTTTAAAGCTTGGACTACCTTTGCCCTGTTTTGTTTTTTGTTCTTGTTGTTGTTGTCGTTGTTGTTGTTTGGGTTTTTTGGGGGTTTTTTGTTGTTTTTTTTCGTTTTCTTTTTTTTTGGGGGGGAGGGGGGGGGTTAACTACATTCTTCATCAAACCATGGACTATTCTTTATCATACAAGTTTTAAAACTACTTTTTATGCACATGCCAGCGAGAAAAATTCCTTTATTAAACGTCATCAGTGTTGCCTCGATGTCAGAATCAATTAAGCTGGTGGATGTGTTGAAGAAATGTAAAACTTCAGGGGATGCAAGTGCATCAATATATTCGTCAGTCTCATCTTGGTTTTACCTTGTGCTTGTCTGTGACTGGTTTTGTAAAACATTTCTACAGGCATGTGTTTTGATTCTGTTCGAAGGATTACCTGTCGTCTAAATGCACGTTTAACGAAAACATTTAGATACCACTTTAGGTACTTAGATGCAGTGTGAGTAAATTCACCAGACTCCGCTTGCAAAAAGTCATTTAAAATTAATAATGAGAACTGTTCACATACATTGAATAAATAACGTCCATAATCGTTCACCACACTGTCTTTCGAATGATGCAAGTACACCTCTGGCTTTTCGTTGTCCATTATCAAAGTGTCTGGCAGCAAGGCGTCTTTGCTATTTCTGTTTCCTGTCTCCGCATTCAAATCACCAAACACATTTTTCGGAACTTCTCCGTATTCCCCAAAGATATCTAATCCAATTACCAATTTCTGATTCCGAACAATAAATGCCTTCTGACGCAGGTAAGTACAATCCTATCAGCATACAGTCTGATGATAACCTGTTGGAACTCACCTGAAAGTTTTAGAATAATGCAGATGTCATACGTGAATGTGTTTAACACAAGAAACAAACGACTGTCTTATTAGTATGGCTACACCACTGGACATGCGTTAAGTAGTAACGTCGGATAATCTTATACCAGGCGACGTAAATATTTTATATGGTGGAAAAAGATCTGATGGAAATTTTGATGAAAAAGTTTCTGTCAATAAAATGATATACTTGGATAAAAGTAGTCTTGATAAATGTTATACGTTATACCCCCAATGTTATACGTTAGGAATGAGATACTCCCTATACATGTATGTATGGAATCAACAGGACAGTTTTCCATGGGACCAGTGATACGGGCAGGGCCGTATCCCTATCCTGAGGACTGTTCTTGTGGACCTGGGGGTCGTGACGCACTCACACCAATGCGCAGAAAGCTGTCCGTCACCTGGGCCTGCCGGCACCTTGTTCTGCTCCGGGTTTCACGTCCTGAGTGTCTTGGGGTCTCACTGATCAATGAGCAGTACTGTTCTGTAGATCCTAAATCTGACTGGCTTTCAACAGGTTCACCTCTTTCATGGATATCTGCTCATGAGAGTATGGGGGACTGGTTTTCGATGTCTTCGTACACTTGCCGAGCGTCCGCCGGTTCCTTCACAAATGTTTGGCTGCTATCACCTTCACTGCGGGGTGACGTAGCTGGAGTGAGTTGCGTAGGAGGTAATCAGTCAGCAGCTGCACCATTTCCGTCACGAGGATAACGTGATTCATGATCACTGATATGACGGACATTTTGGGGCAGTGGGGTACTGTTGGGGTTCGCCATGTCTCCTGCAGTTACAGCATTAACAGAGGGAGGAACTGTGGAAGGCATTCCAGGGTTGAGGTTGGGATGGTCGCTGGGGCACTGGGAGGGGACAACACGGAGGGGCTGCCCAAAGTTATCAGCAGTGAGAGCCTGACAACCATCACGGGCGGCAGAGACAGAGTGAATCTTCCACTGTAGTCTCTGCAGAGATTACGTCGACGGGGTGATCGGTTGTTGCTGTTGTACTTGTTGTAGTACAGCCGACCTTTCTAAAAGTATACCTTCTTCCCAGCCGCTCTTTCCTCCCGAAGAGAGAGATATAGTGAGGGAGAGAGAGAAAGAGAGAGAGGGGGGGAGAGACAGACAGACAGACAGAAACAGAGAGACAGAGACAGACAGACAGACAGAAAGTCGAGACTGCTGAGTATTTCCAGAACATGTTTAAAAACGAAAAAGAAAAAAAAAGAAAGAAAAAGAAGCACACACACACACACACACACACACACACACACCGTTCTCTTGATGGTCACTGGAAGGAGAGGTAGACGGGATGCCCAGCATTGTAAGGAGTGCTGCAAACAATGGCCTGCACTGCACAGCACGTGCACACATCCTGCAGTACCACGTGAACGTAAACACTGGCTTCCTCCTGGGCGCAACAACCTTAATGTCACCCCAACACACACAGGGGACAAAGGGAAGGGTGGTGATAGTGGGGTGGTTGGCGGAGAAGAACCACCGGCACTGCCTGAGAGGGCAACGCAGTAGAGCCACCGGTCACAGCTGTTCGTAACGTGCCCACTGAAGTGCACTCCCCCCCCCCCCCAACCCCCCGTCACAGCTGTCAGTGACGTGCCCACTGAAGTGCACCCCCCCCCCCCCATCACAGCTGTTAGTGACGTGCCCACTGGTGCCCCCCCCCCCCCCAGCTGTTAGTGACGTGCCCACTGAAGTGCACCCCACCCCACCCCCCGTCACAGCTGTTAGTGACGTGCCCACTGAAGTGCATCCCCGCCCCCATGTCACAACTGTTAGTGACGTGCCCACTGAAGTGACCCACCCCCACACCCCGTCACAGCTGTTAGTGACGTGCCCACTGAAGTGCACCCCACCCCACCCCTTGTCACAGCTGTTAGTGACGTGCCCACTGAAGTACATCCCCGCCCCCATGTCACAGCTGTTAGTCACGTGCCCACTGAAGTGCAACCCACCCCCCCCGCCCCCCTACCCGTCACAGCTGTTAGTGACGTGCCCACTGAAGTGCACCCCCCTCCCCCTGTCACAGCTGTTAGTGACGTGCCCAAAGTGCACCCCCTCCCCCTGTCACAGCTGTTAGTGACGTGCCCACTGAAGTGCAACCCCCCCCCCCCCCCCCAGCCCCCCACCCGTCACAGCTGTTAGTGACGTGCCCACCTGATGAATCCCACTGGTACTGTGTGCTGTGTCACCTGATGCATCCCGCTGTGTGCTGTGTGCTGTGTCTTCTGATGCATCCTGCTGTGTGCTGTGTGCTGTGTCACCTGATGCATCCCACTGGTACTGTGTGCTGTGTCACCTGATGCATCCCGCTGTGTGCTGTGTCACCTGATGCATCCCACTGTGTGCTGTGTGCTGTGTCACCTGATGCATCCCGCTGTGTGCTGTGTCACCTGATGCATCCCACTGGTACTGTGTGCTGTGTCACCTGATGCATCCCAGCGTGGTGCTGTGTCACCTGATGCATCCTGCTGTGTGCTGTGTGCTGTGTGACCTGATGCATCCCACTGTTTGCTGTGTGACCTGATGCATCCCACTGTGTGATGTGTCACCTGATGCATCCCACTGTGTGATGTGTCACCTGATGCATCCCACTGTTTGCTGTGTCACCTGATGCATCCCACTGTTTGCTGTGTGACCTGATGCATCCCACTGTTTGCTGTGTCACCTGATGCATCCCACTGTTTGCTGTGTGACCTGATGCATCCCACTGTTTGCTGTGTCACCTGATGCATCCCACTGTGTGATGTGTCACCTGATGCATCCCACTGTGTGATGTGTCACCTGATGCATCCCACTGTGTGATGTGTCACCTGATGCATCCCACTGTTTGCTGTGTGCTGTGTCACCTGATTGTCACATCTCATGACAAACCAAGGTGTGTGTGCCTTTCTCCCTCCTTGTTCTCCCACCCCATTCTGCTGGAGAGGTGTGGGGGGTTGTGCGGACTGCACGGGAATCACGTGTCTCAGTTCAGGCTGTCACTGAACTGAGATCAACCTTTCCTGAGCTGGTCAGTCAGTGACAGGATTCTAGGCTTTTCGCCCGCGAC
>NC_134881.1:48916221-48946221 GCF_041734735.1 Babylonia areolata | reverse complement strand
TTTGTATTCTATGTCTCCCCTTCTTTGATAACTCCACTGCCAATTCACCGATGAAAAAGGAAAACAGCTGTGTGCTTGGCATACAACCTTGTTTAACCCCTCTTGGACACTGAAAAAAAGTCTGAATAAATACCTTTGTCACGAACACATACAAGTACAGAATCGTAGATGCTTTTAATAGCCATGTAAAACTCCCGTGAGAGAGAGACAGAGACTTAGAGAGAGAGATAGAGCACAATACAACGGTCTGCTCGGGCAACATGAAGCGTTCGTATATATATGAATTATATATATGATTATGTACATATAGATAGATTTAGATTTACATACTGATAGATCTATATGAAATTATGTATGTATGTATTCATGTATGTATGTATAGACAGATGTTAGAAGAGAGACAGAGCTGAATATGTGTTTTATGTTTTGATATATATATTTTTTTTATTTTAAGAAATGGTGATGTAAACCAGAAAGTGTGAAGAAAAAGTAGCGTTAAGAAAACGCAGTTCAATAATTTATAACTGTCTCTCTCATGTGCAACATTGCGCTGGGGGAGGGGGGGGGGAGTTGGTGGTGGGGGGAGCTGCTTTATTTTCTTTTTATATTATCTACATTCAAGCAGATGCAAACGTGCTAAAAACCAAAGCAAAAATGAATCGGATTGTATTAAATGGCTACTCTGTGTCACTGCATGACAAAAATCCCTTCATTTTGAGAGGGGGGAGTGGTGACCAAGAAATTCCTGTCACAAAACTGTTTATTTCAGACATTCCCATTTCGGTGGCAAATGAGGATATCGAGACTGCTCTGGTGAGACTAAGTTGTACTTTAAGATCCTCTCTCCTTATGGAGAAAATCAGAAACAAAGGCGGTAAGTTAACCCGTTTTATAACAGGACAACGCTTCGTCTTCATCAACTGTCCAACAAAACCAATGGACTATTTTTTCAAAGTGGGTAGCTTCACTGGACGGTTGTATCATAAGGAACAACCAAAAGCAACACGGAACCCAGTGTGTTCCAACTGCCTGCAGCCTGGCCATCGTCACTTCCAGTGTCAAAACCTGGTCACTTGCAGGGACTGTCTGCAGCCTGGCCATCGTCACTTCCAGTGTCAAAACCTGGTCACTTGCAGGGACTGTCTGCAGCCTGGCCATCGTCACTTCCAGTGTCAAAACCTGGTCACTTGCAGGGACTGTCTGCAGCCTGGCCATCGTCACTTCCAGTGTCAAAACCTGGTCACTTGCAGGGACTGTCTGCAGCCTGGCCATAAGCGTGGGGACCCTGCTTGTGGCTCATTCCCTGAACTCCCTCCACGTGAGGAGGATCTGGACGCAGTGTCGACTGGTAGGGGTAAACATGATTCTCAACCTGCTGATGACTTGTCGAATGAGGCCCAGCCTGACGAAGACCTGACTCCATCCTCAGAAGATACTGAGGATGTGTTTCAGGATTCCCAGTCTGAAGTGGTGCCAGATACACAGCTTTCTTTCTGTGATGAACGTGACGTGGCTGACTGTCAAGGATACAGATTCAGCCACGTCCAGTAAAAAAGAAAAAAGTAAATCAACCGGTCCCTCACTTCAGGGGGCAACCGTTTCTTATAGCACCGTAACCAAACGTCACAGGTCGAGAGACGGGGATTCCCCCACTGCCGTGAACTCCAGGGGGAAAGTGTCCAAGCTCTCTGATGTACGCGCCTCACGCGCGCGAGCTGAGACAGCGGCAGAGGGTGAATGCAGTGATGGGTGAAGATTCACCCCCAGTGCAGGCTTGACCGTGACGGGATCGAACTCGGCTTTGTATAAAGGACTAATGGCTTCTGGTTTGCGCGCACATTGAAAGATGGCTTCGATTATCGGACTTCCCTTATGGCTTGCGATTCAAGTATACACGTTTTGTCACTGAATACGCGGGGACTACGTTCCCCTTGGAAGAGGAAATCATTGTTTAGGCATCTAAAGGATAAAAAATACGATGTTATATGTCTGCAAGAAACACACATAACGCAAGAAGTGAGTAAACAATGGGAAAAAGAATGGGGGGCAGGGAAGTTTGCTTGTAGTGACTTTACTGCACATAGCTCAGGACAAATCATTTTGTTTAGGAAAAATTATGTTGAAAGCTATACTATTTTGCATAATTCAAGAATAATTCTGACCGTGGAAGTAGAAATATAAGATAAGAAGATAACAGTTATAAATGTTTACTCTCCAAATAACAATGCAGAAAAGATTTTTTTTTTTGAAGACTTGGGAAATGTTATTTCTAACATTACTTCCGAAGGAATTTTGATATGTGGTGATTTCAATTGTGTTTTAGATAACGACCTTGACATTGTTTCAGGGGAACCACATGCAGGAACAACCATTCAGAAATTCAATGATCTAATTAAAGAGAACGATTTATATGATGTTTGGAGATTATTTCATCCACAGGAAAAACAGTTTACATGGTGTAAGAAGAATCCTTTCATCGCCAGAAGGTTGGATTATGTACTAACAAATTCGGATTTATTTGATAAAACACTAGAATCTGAAATTCACTCTTTGCCCTCTACTGATCACAGAGGGTGCACTGTTACTATGAAGTTAGCTAATACTGAAAGAGGACCATGACTGTGGAAGTTTAATAACTCATTGTTGAAAGACACAGAATACGTTAATAAAATGAATGAATTGATTATAGAGCAGGTTTCTGGCATTAAGGATGGATCGGATTATCAAGTTGAATGGGAGCTATTAAAGTTAAAAATAAAAGATTTCTCTATAAATTATAGTAAACTCAAAAGTATGAATAACAAAAATGCATTAAGAAAGCTGTATGGCAGGCTGAATGAAATTGATGTTCAGTTAGCAGCTAGTCCACAATCTGTTCCACTCCAGAATGAGCGTAGTCAGTTAGCTTTGAAGATAGAAATAATGGAAAGACATAAAGTACAGGCAGCACAGGTAAGAGCTAGAGTGAAATGGGTGGAAGATGGCGAGAAGAATTCTAAATACTTTTTGGGGTTGGAAAAATCGAGGGCAAATTCCAAAGTGATGGCAGGGGTTCTAAACGAAAATAATGTATTGGTAACCCAGCAATTGGAAATACTGAAAGTACAAAAACACTTTTTTTCTCAATTATATAAAAAGAAAATACCGTCTAACGATATGTCTGAAAATATAGACAGATTTTTGGCCAACACTGATGTTCCACGCATCTCTGAGACGCAAAAAAAGGATTGTGAGGGTGCAATGACAGAACATGAGCTGCTAAATGCCCTCAAATGCTTGAATAATGGCTCTTCCCCTGGCTGCGATGGAATCACAGTTGAGTTTCTAAAGGTTTTTTGGCTACAATTAAAAGGCTTACTAACACTGTCACTAAATTATTCTTTTACAAAAGGAACACTTTCATCAACGCAAAGAAAGGCAGTAATTACATTGATACACAAAGGTAAAGAACTGCCAAGAAACAATTTAAAAAAACTGGCGACCCATTTCACTGACAAACAGTGATTATAAACTTTTAGCTAAGACTTCTGGCCATTCGCTTGAGTCAAGTAATTCATGATTTAGTTAGTACTGATCAAGTGGGTTATATTAAAGGTCGGCAAGTTTCCACATTACTAAGACTCATTGATGATTATGTTGAACAGTTAAATGTAGAAAATAAACCTGGCTTATTGGTGAGTATAGATTATTCACAGGCATTTGATAGAATTTCAAAGGATTTTATGATTTGTGCATTTAAGAAATTTGGCTTTGGTAGCGGCTTTATTCAATGGGTAAAAGTAATTATGGCTAATACTCAAAGTTGTGTCACATACTGTGGTTGGATATCAGAGTATTTTCCCGTAGAATCGGGAATTCGTCAAGGATGTCCCTTTTCACCGTTAGCTTTTGTTCTCGCCATTGAAATTCTAGTTATAAAGATACGTGGTTGTAGACATATAAAAGGAATAGAGTTAGGACAACCCGATGATAATTTGTTCCTTAGATTACTGAAAATAGCTATGTATGCAGATGATGTTACTTTATTTTTGCAGGATGAACATGATATGTTACACGTGTTAAACATATTTCAAGATTTTTCTAGGTTTTCAGGGCTTGAAATAAATCGCTATAAATCAGTTGCAATGTGGCTAGGAAGTAAAAAAGATTGTACTCATACTTTTTATGGATTTCTTTGGAGGAAAAAGATTAAAATTCTTGGCATTTTTACGCCAACAATACTTCTGCGTCCTCTTTAGAAGAGAACTGGGTGTACAGAATTGAGAATATCAAAAGAATTATTCATTCATGGGAAAAGAGAGACTTAAGTTTAATTGGAAAGATAAACATAATAAAAACTTTTCTTATTTCCCAGATTGTTTATATTATGCAGGCTTTCATTATTCCAGAAAAGGTACTTACATCGATCAATCAAATACTCCTTAGATTTCTTTGGCGTAAACAGAACTGCAACAAAAAAGCTTTTAAGAAAGTTAAGAGAAGTGTAGTATGCAGTGGTTTTGAACAGGGGGGGCTAAAGATGATTGATGTTAGGCAAATGCAGTCAGCGTTTCTTTTGCAATGGGTGGTGCGTCTTTGTAGTGCAGGAGAACACGAAAAATGGGTTCATGTACCCAGGAAAATGTTTGCTAATTTTGGTGTGTTTAATATATGTTTTTTCACAAACGTAAAGAGTACTGTATTTAAGTATTTGCACTTGGTTAATTCTCAGTTTTGGAGGTTGGTTTTGCAAACATGGTTAGATCTTAATGTGCAAGCAGGTGAAACACCATATTTAAACCTATTATGGAATAAGACACTTAAAGTATCAGGGAAACGTTCTTTTCTTTCCAGATTGGGTCAGGGGTGGGATAATACATGTAAAAGACATGTATAATACTCATGGCATTTTTACCTATGATGACATATGTTTGAAAATCGGAGAGTCCCCAGCAAGAATATTAGAGTACAATGTTGTTGTTGCTGCTGTTCGACAGTTCACCTCTGTAATTAATGAACAAGAGAGGTCTGACATCGACCTGTCAAATATTCCTCCTTTCTGTGGTAAGAAATTACTCAGTTGTAAAGACTTTAGATTAGTATTGTGCAATAACAACTACCCCATACCATGTGCCATCAGGTTTTGGAATCATAAATTTGGTGTAGATCTGAATAAGAAAATATGGAAGATTCCCCGTCTATGTTCAAAAGAAACACGTTTAAGAGTATTGCAATGGAAAATCTTGCATAATATTTATCCTACTATTGTGTAAAATGAGAAAGAAAGACAACCAAAGATGTACCTACTGCCCAGAAGAAACTGATTATATTGAGCATTTCTTTTTTCATTATCCGCCTGTCAAAGTATTTTGGGAATATATTAGTCAATACATATTAATTGAATATAATGTAAGAGTAATTTTGTCTGAAACTGATGTTTTGTTTGGGATACCAATCCTACACAAGACCCAGGACCATACACTGATGCAAATCAATCATATTCTTCTGATTGCCAAAATGTGCATCAGCATATATAAGAAAACTGAATCAAAATTACCATTGTCAATCATATTTGAAAATCAGCTTAGATATCGTAAGATTTGAAAGATTTCATAATATAAATTGCTTGCATGCACGCATGCACGCAAACACACAAAAACATACACGCATATGCATATACATGCACGCACACATACACGCATACCCTGGCAAGTATTGGCTTTTCTTCCCTTGCTGGGAAGGGAGTGAATTTCTTGCCACTTTCAACCTTTCCTATGACCACTCTTCCTAGCTATCCCTTGTTCGCTTTCCCTTTCGACTGAGCAAGGGACGGCGCCTTTTGGGAGAGATGTTCAATAGAAAGGATGTGCCCTACCACTTCTAACTCCGCATACACTGTTACATACATGCACTAGGTCAACAAAACCACTGGCATGAAAACAAATGTAAACATTAAATGGGAAGATAGGGTTGGTCCATTGTTATGATACAGATGACATATCTTTTATTCATTTCTTTATTTATTTGTTTATATATTGGGTTAAGATAGAGGAGGAAGAGAGAGAGGATGGATGACAGAAAAGCTTCAATATCAAACAAACAACTCACACTAGGGCAACAATAAACCCAGACAGATGTAATCACTTGTCATACATGTTTAGAATGCATACATCAGAACACTAGAACATCAAAAAACCCTGGCAAATGTACACAGACATCGAATATTCTTAAAATGCATGCCTCAAGACACTGGGGCAATTGCTGCGCCAGACGATAGGGGAAAGAATGAAAGTGATTAGTTAAGGTGTGTGGGGGAAAGTGGTGCATGAAAGGTAAATATGTGTGTGAAAGAAGAAAAAGAAAGATGTGGGAAAAAAGAGGAGGATGGAGGCCCCACCAAAAAAAACACACACACACACACACAAAAAAAAAAAGTGGGAAAAAAGAGGAGGTTGGAGGCCCCCCCCCCCCCCTCCCCCACAAAAACACTTGAAACGTAACACGCATGTTCTGCTATTCAAACAAACACACACACACACACACACACACACACACACACACACACACACATATGGCATGAGTCTGTTGTGAAAGATGGTGGTTACTGTATATATCATCCGGAAATTATAAGAGCTAGTTACATTGGTGAGCTAGACAATCACGAGTATCGTCGTGTTCTGTGTCTGATCAAGTCAAATCGTCTATCACTTGATGGAATCGCTCGTTTTGGTAAACGTTTCTCAGATTCGATTTGTAAGTACTGTAATTTGAATAGTATTGAAGATTTTGTACATTTTCTTTTTGTTTGCCCCAGATATGCAACACTTCGTAAAAAAAATATATACCACTTTATTAACACCGTTTTTCATCATCTCTTAAAATTCTGTTGCTATGTACAAATTTAAACTGAGTGGCAAGTTCGACTTCAAGGTTGCAATGCACATTTGTGGATCTTTGAAATTCAGATGCAACACTTAATGTTTAACGTTTGTATGGTCACCTTCTGCTGCTTATACCATGTGGAATTTCACTTCCTCTGTCCATATGGGCCAGATGGCCTGAAATGATTGCATTAAAATTAATGTTACTTTCATTGTTACACACACACACACACACACACACACACACACATTCACACACATATGGGGAGGGATGATTGAATTATGTTATTAGAAAGAAACTAGTACTAATCTTGAGTTGAAATAACCTTTCTTTGAGTGTCATTTCTGAAGAGCAAGGTTTGGAAAGTCCACTGTAACTGAATGGTGGGTTGCTGACTTCCACTCAGTCTCCACAGGTAAAGGTTGGTTTGTGGAACTGGTCTTTTTTCACACAAGTTGGTGAGTTTAGAGACTGTGACAGGCAAAGGAATATATGGAGCACTGCTTACAGCGGCAACAGCACAGACAAAGAATATATGGAGCACTGCTTCCAGCGGCAACAGCACAGACAAAGAATATATGGAGCACTGCTTCCAGCGGCAACAGAACAAAGAATATATGGAGCATTGCTTCCAGCGGCAACAGCACAGACAAAGAATATATGGAGCACTGCTTCCAGCGGCAACAGCACAAAGAATATATGGAACACTGCTTCCAGCGGCAACAGAACAAAGAATATATGCAGCACTGCTTCCAGCGGCAACAGACAAAGAATATATGCAGCACTGCTTCCAGTGGCAACAGACAAAGAATATATGGAGCACTGCTTCCAGCGGCAACAGAACAAAGAATATACGGAGCACTGCTTCCAGCGGCAACAGAACAGACAAAGAGCCAGACACGCGAAACACACAAGTTGGTGAGTTTAGAGACTGTGACAGGCAAAGGAATATATGGAGCACTGCTTACAGCGGCAACAGCACAGACAAAGAATATATGGAGCAATGCTTCCAGCGGCAACAGAACAAAGAATATATGCAGCACTGCTTCCAGCGGCAACAGCACAGACAAAGAATATATGGAGCACTGCTTCCAGCGGCAACAACACAGACAAAGAATATATGGAGCACTGCTTCCAGCGGCAACAGAACAAAGGAATATATGGAGCACTGCTTCCAGCGGCAACAGAACAAAGAATATGTGGAGCACTGCTTCCAGCGGCAACAGAACAAAGGAATATACGGAGCACTGCTTCCAGCGGCAACAGAACAAAGAGCCAGACACGCGAAAAAAGAAAACAAACATAACCACCACCACCCTCTTACCCCACACCACCACCACCCACACCACCACCCTCTTTCCCCACACCACCACCCTCCTTCCCCACACCACCACCACCCACACCACCACCCTCTTTCCCCACACCACCACCACCCTCCTTCCCCACACCACCACCACCCACACCACCACCCTCTTTCTCCACACCACCACCACCCTCTTTCCCCACACAACCACCACCCACACCACCACCCTCTTTCTCCACACCACCACCACCCTCTTTCCCCACACAACCACCACCCACACCACCAACCACCACCCACACCACCACCACCCTCTTTCTCCACACCACCACCAACCTCTTTCCCCACACCACCACCACCCTCTTACCCCACACCACCACCACCCTCTTACCACACACCACCACCACATTCCTCTCCGCGTTACCGTGAATATCACGCTGACAGAAAAACCCAGCCTCAAGAAGTAGAGAGAGACGGGAGGAAAGGGGGCCGAGACGAAACGAAACGAAGCTAATTCAGTTTAGGTCAAGGCCCCTCCTGAAGGGGGTTACATTGATACATTACTAACACACACACACACACACACACACACACACACACACCTATGTATCTATGTGTATATATATATATATATATATATATATATATATATATATGCACGTGTTTCCAAAATTCCTGCTGATCTTTAACTGAACTGACTAAGTTATATAGTTATATACTGAAACTTTCTGCGTGCTCATCCTTCCATTTGTACTTTTCAATGAACTGTGGTTTTCCATAGATGATATCTCTGTTCTTCCATTCTGAGCACGGTTAATGTTAGATTCTAATGGCAGGTGAACAGAGTCAATACGCTCACAGTTTCCATGGAAGATTCATCAAACAAATCAAAAGAAGCTATACAATAACCGTTCACACTGCTGCCTGTCTCTGAGATGTATGTGAAATGACCTTGAAGGCCACAGTTTAGAACACACAAATCTAGTGCTGAATACATATTTAGCACACACATGAAATAGTACATATATATAAGTGCATTGTACAACACAAGAGCACATGAAGACATAGAAGTGGAAAACAAGATCAGTATCCACCAATAAAAAACAAATTGCAGATATATGAGTAATCGCAGGAAAAAGGCACAAAACACACAAGCACCAACACACCACAGGAATACTACAGGGGTACGCAAAAGGAGTGCAGAGGGTGGGAGGAGACAAAGAACTATGTTTCGTCACATCCAAAGGCCATTTTGAACAGGTGGGTTTTCAGTTTACGTTTGAATGAGGGCAGAGTTGGTGAGTGCCGGAGATCCAGGAGATGAGAATTCCAAACAGAAGATGCTTGATACTGAAATGCCCTTTGACCGAATGTACTTGAAGAGACTTTGTGGACTCGGAGGAGCTTTTCTTCAGAAGACCTGAGAGAACGGGATGGAGTACAAATATGAAGGACAGAAGATAAATAAGATGGGAGGGAACCTTCGAAGTGGCGATAAGCCAATATCCCAATTTTGTACTGAATTCTGTACTGGATTGGCAACCAATGACATTGATGCAAGAGAGAGAGGTAACATGATCTTTTTTGACTTTTTGAGAACGACTCTGGCAGCATTGTTCAAGATCATCTGAAGGCGTGATAACAGATCAGAGGGCAAACCAGCAAGTAGTGAACTGCAGTAGTCAATGCGACTCAGAATCAAGGAACAGACAACAGTTGTTTCGTAATGTGCGCGCTCTTTTCTGTGTAGAACTCTTGAGGGAGAGACAGAGAGAGGGAGAGAGAGAGGGAAGTAGAAGGCGGGATGACACGGTGAGAGACGCGACAGGAGGGGCTGATGGAAACGGGGATGAGAAGCACAAAGACGAGAGAATGAGAGAGAGAGAGAGAGAGAGAGAGAGAGAGAGAGAGAGAGTCGTCAAACATATTTAACAAAGCAAATCAAATATATTTTAATGTCAGGCCTCTGACCCATAACATCAGTTTTCTGTGTAGAGCTCTTGAGAGAGTGAGACAGAGAGGTAGAGAGAGGAAGAGAGACAGACGGAAAGACAGACGCTTTGATGTTTTACTGTCATTAACTGCACAGTTCTTGTGACAGGGGGTATACAACATCCGTCAACTCGACCATTCAAAATGAACGTGCTTTTATATACCTACTTTCACATACATACATTCTTGCATACATGCATAGATATGAAAGTCAACCAATGACACATCCAATAATAGCTGGGGGGGTTTCCGAGTGACTATAAACAGCGTAAATGTGTAAGGTTTTATTTTTATATTTGGGCATCTACATCATTGTTTATCTCTTTCTTTCGAAAATCTCATGCTTCAGAAATTTATATTTAGCCAATGATTTTATGGTATCTTCACCATTCGATGTAAACACCATTGTGAGGTTTTCTCTTTTTATTCAGTATTTTTTTAATAATAATAATAATAATGGATACTTATATAGCACACTATCCAGAAATCTGCTCTAGGTGCTTTACAAAAACGCTCTTGTTAACATAAAACATTATATCTATGTTACATACACACACCAAAATGTGACCACACACACACACACACACACACACACACACACACACTGCATACATACATTTTAACATACATGTGTATCTAACAGCTACCCTAACACATACGCACACATAGGCAGGCACAAACTTACATAAACACACGCAAACACAATACACATTCATATACATGCATGTAGTTATGTACACATACATATGTATACACACATAGTCAAGCACACCTAACGAAAAGGAAGTGGACCTGCCACAATTGAACTTATTGCTGAGGGAAAAGGTGAATTTTGAGACGAGATCTAAAAGATGCGAGGGAATCAGAATGACGGAGGTTATCAGGGAGCTTGTTCCACGTCTTTGGCGATTGAAAAGGAAACGATCTGTGTCCATAGGTCTTACTTCTGACGTGAGGTATCCTGAGAAGTCGAGTATCAGAGGAAGAACGGAGCTGGCGAGACGGGGTATAGATATGGATGAGTTCAGAAAGATACTTGGGGCCAGATCCGTTGACTGCAGAAAAGGTCAGAGTGGATAGCTTATAGTCTATTCGATCAGAAACAGGCAACCAGTGGAGAGACTGAAGGAGAGGAGAAACATGGTCAAATTTAGAAGCTCTGCAAATGAGTCTGGCAGCGTTATTCTGAATTCGTTGGAGTCTGTCTAACAGATATTTGGGAAGGCCGGCCAAAAGAGAGTTGCAGTAATCCAATCTTGAGAGAACCAGAGAGCATACAAGTGTCTTGGTTGCATCGGTTGAGAGATAGTGGCGGATAGAGCTGATTCTACGCAGTTCCAAATAGGCAACTTTACAGATATTCGAAATGTGCTGTTGGAAGGAAAGAGACTGGTCCAGGATTACACCAAGACTGCGAACAGAGGGACAAAGTGAAACAGGTGTGCTATTGATCAGAACAGAGTCAGGAAAGGAAGGATGTTGACGAAACTTCTTTGGACAGGTTATCATAAATTCAGTCTTATCAACAACAACAAAATCTTTAAGGCTGAAATCATAAGAATTACACTAAAACACAAACATAGCTTTCATCATCAGTAGCTGAGTTCCACATTGGACAGGGAGACTGTTGATGTGCCAGTTTCAAACCATCTTTTATTGGCATTCACGCCAATTTTTCTCAGTCTAAATCTGTCAGACGGTGGACTAAAAACTGATGTTAATCATTAGGTCCCCCCTACCCATCCACGGGTCTCTTGCCACCCATGTGTATTATAGAAGAGTACTTGAGGAAAGGAGGAAAACGTGTTTGCAAGTGAATGTGTGACAAAGAGAGAGAGAGAGAGCGAGCGAGAGAGAGAGAAGGATGCTGAGAGAATATTCATATGTAATTAGTGTGTATAGCACGGATCGCCTCAGAGTTTGGTCATGTTGAGGAGAAAAATGAATAACTGAGAGAGAGGGGTAGAGGCAGACAGACACACAGATGAACAGGACAGGATGAGTGAGGAATGGACACCACACGAATGCTGACTGACCTTCATAATGCTGCTGGCTGGGTGCACAGTGCTAGTGATCACCCCGTCGTCTTCCAGGGGCCAGCCACCCGACAGTCTGTCATCTCTCTTCCCACCCTGCTGCTTCGATCTCTCAAAAACAGGCCATAAAACTTTCGCATGTGTGCGCGTGTTTTGTTCCGGTGTATCACAAACTGTGCTCTATGGTAATGATAGAGTGGAGTTAGACGGAAGGTATCAGTTATCTCCCAATGTCAACAGTGCGCTTTCTCCTTGCACGCGTGACACATACCAAATTACATCCACCTCTCTGTCTTCTCCGTTGTCGTTCTCGTGTCAAAATAAATTTTATCTGCAAAAGAGCAAACCCACCCACACCCCACACCTCTCTCTCTTTCGTTTTTTTTGTTTGTTTGTTTGTTTGTTTTTTTTAATGTGTGTTCCACCCTCCCTTTCAATTATCAGGGAAAACGCACCTTTCTATCAATGGTGGAAATGTTTTTGCTCACAATCTGTATCAGCCTCATCCTTCCGACAGATCGTGCATGGATTGTCAGAATGCGCTCCAATATCTTACAACACGGACAATGTAGAAAACTGCAGAAAAGATATCCCTCACCTAACGTCAGAACTGATACCGAGTGCACCCCCCCCCCCCCCCCCCCCCCCCCCCCCACTCCGGCTCAGCACTCTGACCAAGCAGAGGTGCTATTGTAACTCTGGGCACTGGAGCCGACACTGAGGGACACACCAGTCAAAGTAAGCCAAAGAGCTAAATGTCCACGTCACACCCACTGGAGTGCTGATCACTGGAGTGCTGAACACTGGAGTGCTGAACACTGGAGTGCTGATCACTGGAGTGCTGAACACTGGAGTCCTGATCACTGGAGTGCTGAACACTGGAGAACTGAGCACTGGAGTGCTGAGCACTGGAGTACTGAGCACTGGAGTACTGATCACTGGAGTGCTGAGCACTGGAGTGCTGAGCACTGGAGTGCTGAGCACTGGAGTGCTGAACACTGGAGTACTGATCACTGGAGTGCTGAGCACTGGAGCACTGAACACTGGACTACTGGTCACTGGAGTACTGGTCACTGGAGTACTGGTCACTGGAGTGCTGGAGTACTGGTCACTGGAGTGCTGATCACTGGAGTACTGGTCACTGGAGTGCTGATCACTGGAGTGCTGATCACTGGAGTGCTGAACACTGGAGTACTGGTCACTGGAGTACTGATCACTGGAGTGCTGAACACTGGAGTACTGGTCACTGGAGTGCTGATCACTGGAGTGCTGGAGTACTGATCACTGGAGTGCTGAACACTGGAGTGCTGAACACTAGAGTGTTAATCACTTGAGTGTTACTGTAATCACTAGAATGCTGATCACTAGAGTGTCAATCACTGGAGTGTTACTGTAATCACTAGAATGCTGATCACTAGAGTGTCAATCACTGGAGTGTTACTGTAATCACTAGAATGCTGATCACTAGAGTGTCAATCACTGGAGTGTTACTGTAATCACTAGAATGCTGATCACTAGAGTGTCAATCACTGGAGTGTTACTGTAATCACTAGAATGCTGATCACTAGAGTGTTAATCACTGGAGTGTTACTGTAATCACTAGAATGCTGATCACTGGAGTGCTGATCACTACTGTAATCACTAGAATGCTGATCACTGGAGTGCTCATCACTGGAGTGGTCCACAGTCAGTGATTGCATCTCACCTTGCTTTGGGGCCATTCTGCTGTTTTTCACAGCGTCCTCTCTGCTGTCATTGTCATTTACGCCGTTATGTTTTTCGTAAGTGACGCTATTTTTTTCACGTTTTCTTTTTTCTTTTCTCTCTCTCTCTCTATGTTTTTTTCACGGTAGACAAAGAAATGTAACTTAAGAACTGACGAGGTTAAGCTTTTTTCTTTAAATGTTTCTTTAAGCTACAGTACAAAACCGTCTCAAAAAGAAATATTATCTCTATTAATGAAATTTCACGAACATGTGTACTGACATCCTGCAGGAAGAATACCATCCACAGCAGCTACGGAGTTCACACGACGAAGTGGCGGATAGTGGTGACACTGACTTTCACAGCCAGGGACTATCACTGAAGCAGGCACGAACCCCTGGCCTCAGGAAGAGGATCACATCCGCGCCCACCCCTCACTTCCAGTGGCCCTCACAACAGGTTGTTCACTGCTCGGTGCTGGGCCCCGCGCCGCCCGGCACTCGTGGTGTGGTGTGTGCGCTGTGCGGCCGGCAGCTGACTGTGTGTGGAGTGGAGCAGGAGGTGGCGCTGCCTGACAGACGGCTCGCTTACACTGCGGGTCAGCCGCTGGCTGGGGCCTGGCGGACACACAGACAGGCTCGTTATCACCTGGCAATACTGGCATCACCACGTGCGCTTCACACCAGAAAAGGAACGGGCGACGCATCTGTTGGATGAGAGACTGTTGGACAGAACAGAGATGAAAAGAGATCGGGAGGAAAAGAGAGATGGGTGGGTGTAAATATAAAGTATGACAATATTTACTGAGCGGTGGGAGGGAAGATATTCGAAAGGAGGAGGCTGAAAGAGGCAAGAGGGGGCGGGGTAAATGTAGGTTTCATAGCTGGGGCCTCCCATGCCGATACACACGGCCCTAAGCTAAGTGTATGCTTAACTTCGTCAAGTGCGTGACTGCCACAGTTGTCTAGCAATCTTCTCACTCTGTATGCATGATCATACACACACTGATAGGGGAGGGGGTGTCATCAGGATATATAGGGAACTGAGATACTGGGCCCAACGAGGTGGGAGTGGAAGAGAGACAGACAGACAGGCAGACAGAGGCCAACTTGAAAACAACAGTGAACAATATCAAACTGTAAACTCTGGTTACACATAACGAACAAGAAAAAACAAACTTGCTTCTCATTAAACTGACCTGAATGCAAGCTGACGGAAGTGGTCGATCAGTAGTAGTGGCCAAATGGTGCGTTCCTTTGGCAGTCACTGTTCCTGGTCCTCATTCCTCATATCATGTTCTGGCCTTCGTGGTTCTCTTTTCACTGGTTGTATTGTGCATAGGTAAGCATGGCTGCACAATATCAGTCAGACAACACACACGAAACTTTGCATACACACTATCAGACAACACATAAAAACACTGGCAACACTGACGACGACATCAGACAACAAACACATAGGTAAACACTGGCTGCAAGATATCAGATAACACATAATGATGTAGACAGTGGCTACACGATATCAGCTATTCAAAAGCAGGCAGACAACGTGTTGGAAAAGACAATCACGATGACTGATACAAGTTAACTACAGCTAATAACAACTGCGCAATGTCAGACTAACAACATACAGGTAAACAATAGCTACATGATATCAAACTACAAACGGATAAAACTATATAGCAACGAAATATCAGGCAGTCAATATACAGGTAAACAACAGTATACAACACAGTCGAGATAAACAATAGCTGCACAATATGAGACAACCAACAAGCAGATGAAGAATATCTACACAACATCAGCCTGGACAGCCAACTTACAGGTAAGCAATAGCTACACAATGTCCGACAACATAGAAGTAAACAATAGCTACTCAACATCAGACAGACAAGAAACAGGTAAACCGGTGCACAATCATTACGACAAATGCAGGAAAACAATAACTACACAGTATCATACAGACAACATACAGGTAAACAACCGCTACACAATATCCTATAGACAACATTGATGTAAACAATACACAATATCATACAGACAACTTACAGGCAAAATAGCTACACTGTATTATACAAGTAATATACAGGTGAAGAGTAGCTACACAATATCAGACAACGTACAGATAAACAATAGTTGTACAGTATTTACCATGAATCCGGTCAGTAAACAATAGCGACATTATTTTAGCAAATATACAGGTAAATAATAGACAATATCATACAGTCAACAAACACGCGAACAATAACTACACGATATCATTCTGAAGACATAAAGGCAAACAATAGCTACACAATATAATACAACACACATGAAACAACAGCGACACAATATCAGACAGACAGAACACAGGTAAATAGCTGCACAACGACACACCATACAGGTAAAGACACGTGACAGTCAAACTGCCACAAACAGCAACGTGGTGTGGAGACTGTGCAGCTGTGGCCTGTGAATGAGGTGACGTGCACTGACTCAGTGAATAAATCTCTCTCTCTCTCTATCACCACCTGCAGTCCAGCTATTTTACTGCAATAAATAATTAACCAGCGGCTTGTATTGTGTACGCAAGCAGGCCATCATTATGGTAAACACACACACACACACACACACACACACACACACACACACACACGCACGCACGCACGCACGCGCGCGCGCGCGCGCGCGCACGCTGGCGTATTAGTGTATAGATAAACAAGTGAATACATAAACGAATGGATGGATTTAAATGAAGAGACAGATCACGATTATAACATACTAAAGAAATCATCCTGAACTGGAACACACACACACACACACACACACACACACACACACACACACAAAACATGTGCACATGCTTCACCCCGTCCCCCCTCCCCCTTCCACACACTGAGAAGTAGGATATGAGGGGGGCAGCGGCAAGAGGAAAAGGAGCTACGGAAAGGCAACTCCCCAAAGGAAAGGGCAAACAACAGAGCACATTAGATGTTAATACTGTCCTTCTATGCAGGGACTTGCTCAGCACTGACGTAAAGAAGCACATAAGTTGTCCTCTCACGCTCTGGGTAAAGTTGCGATTCTCAACTCTGGTCGGAGTGAATTGTGTGCAACATTCCACAGGGAAAGGTGTCATTGTCAACTTTCTACTTGGGGGTAAGCTGGGGGAATGAGGAGCTGGCTCTGTTCGGTTTACACACACACACACACACACACACACGCACGCGCGCGCGCGCTACAATCTCCGACTGTAATATTCAACATGCCAGCATATAGCTCCCCCTCTCTCCCCCCCGCACCCCCCCCCAAAAAACAACAACAACAACAAACAAACAAAAAAACACTACATATTTTTTCCTCCAAACACACACACACACACACACACACACACACACACACATCATGCTATATCTCAATGTTTTCTAACAGTAAACTGTCTTTCAAACACAATCGGAGCCAGCACATTTTCATGAGAAAACGTGTTGCAATTAATCACAGTCCATTCATTTTCCATTGGAACTTGCAGAATCCTGAACAGCCAACCTGTAGGTGTTTTCCCAGGTGGTCTGCTGTCGTTTGTAAATAGAAAACTGTGTTCAATACTAATTCCTGTTTATTTCGTTTTCGGAGCCCATTTTTCCATCTAAAGACAACAAATTATAGAACACACACACACACACACCTACACCTACAAACCCACCTACCTACTCACTCACTGCAATGAAGACGGTGCACGAAAAACAACACCAAATAAACAAATCAACAAAAAAACGATTTAATTGATTAATTCAGTAACACGCTTGGCACGATTTCAGCGTGGTGTTTCTTGCCCCCTTCCCCTTCTTTTGTTTTTAACATGTTTTAACATGCAGGTAAATAAAAATTAAGCAGAGAACGATTTGTTGTTCTTTTGCTGTTTATTCCATTTTTATTTATCTATTTTCTGTATTACTTTGCTTCTAAGCAGAAACTGTGGTTTAAAACCCGGACCCTTTATAACGACCAAGCAGACAGGGCAGCAAAAAGGGGAGCAAAGAATCATATAGATAGTATAAAAGTATATTGCCCATTGTCATACAAGGAAATAAGCAATATACTAGAGAGACTTTTATAGGTGCTTGATCAAGTCTAAAACCTTGTCAGTTGACTCTCTCAGACTTTGGTCCAGTTCGCAGAACAATTCTGAGTTTAGCTCTCAGACTATTATCAAATTCATTACGGACCACGTATTGTTCTGATGTCAAGTGCATATGCTTTAGTAACCTGACAGTTAAGCATATAATTTTTGACTGTAGCTTGATGAAGCCTTATGTACACGAAAGTGTGTCTTCACAAGTGACTGAGAACGTTGATGTTTTTGACTTTTTGCATTCATTATCAGTTGTTTCGCTTGTTTCTCTTTTACGAAGTCCTTTAAGTAATTTCCTGTAATTGTATTTAGATTTTTTTTCCTTCAAATTTCACCTTCATTTCACCTTTACTTGCCCAGTTTCCCCCAAACCCCCATTCATTCACATCTCCCACCCCTTCTAACCGATAATACTCAAATGTATTTATAAATACTTTATAAAAAAAAAAATTTAAATGTCTTCAATCACCGATATGTGTGACGGGACATTAAACAAAATTCCTCCTCCTCCGGACCAACAAGAGAACATTACAGGATCTTTAACGTGCGTATTTGATCTTCTGCTTGCGTATATACACGAAGGGGGTTCAAGCACAGGCAGGTCTGAACATATGTTGACCTGGGAGATCGGAAAAACCCACCGGCGCCGTTGCCGAGATTCGAACCTGGGACCATCAGATTGGAAATCCAACGCTTTAAACACTTGCGGCTTTTGCGCCCGTCACAGAGAGAGAGAAGGAGAGACACTTTGACACTTTATTGTCATTACCTGCAAGGGTGGGTCTATTGACAAGGGGGGCGGGGGGGGGGGGGGGGCGGGTTATTTTTGTTTAACACAAGAATAGCAGAACACATTCTGCTCTATCCAGTAGTACCTCTCACATACCCTCTCACATTCTTTTTCAAAGTTCCTCAAATTTAAACAAATGAAATAAACACTTAGAAAATAAAAAGAAAAAAGGAATAATATAACCAAACTCAGCCACCCATTCTGTTGAGTTGTTATGTAATTTATCGATATTTACTTATCATCAGAACACACACAAAACTAGACACTACACATGATTATTTTCCTCGTTATTACCGTTATTGTTATCGTTAATAAGGTTATGTCTTAATGTGTATGCTTCTGCAATAAATTTCGCTATCGACTGTATTATAACTTCATCATCAGACGATCAAACAGCACCGAGATCATGTCTTTTAGCAATATCTAACTCAAAGAATGCACTTTTTTTTTCTCAGTTCATCATATGACTTACACTGAAACAGGAAATGTATTTCATCATCAACTCTGAATGCACACAAAGGACATGGCGATTCTGTGGATGTGTCTGCTTGAAACCATCTTTTGTTTGCTTTGAAACCACACGTTCTCAGGCGAAATTTTGCCAGATTTAGTCTGTGCCATTTATTTGTTATAACTGTGAGATATTTTTCCATCTGAAATATGCTTTTAAATGTGAAAAAGCAACTATATTTGTCATTACTTTCCATATCTGAGTGCCAGTTCTGTTTAAAAGAACAAATTAGCCTGTCTTTAAATTCTGCTATAAATTGCTGTTCATTTCCTACATCCTGACACATCCACACAATTCCAAAACCATGTTCACATAAAACCTTTTTAACACTAAAAGCCCAGTTTTCTTTATCTAATTCCAATTGTAACAGCATCATATCATAAGCCTGTCTACATAAACGTGACAGTGGAAGCTTCAGTAATTTAAACCAATATTTAATGCATTTCACAAATGTTTTTATGTACAAAGGGTATCTGCCTGTTTCACCATATAACATTGTGTTGGATGAATGAATTGGTACATTAAGGAAACGTTTTATTGCATATGTATGCACTTTCTCCATTTGTGAATTTACTTTTAGTCCCCAAACTTCAGCTGCATATGTAAGTATAGGTTCTATCTGTGTGTTAAACATTTTCCAAAACATACAACAATCAATCGAGTTAAGCTTCTTTTTTTTTCTTTTTTTTCTTTTTTTTTTTAATGATTTCAAGATTTCATTAACACCCTTTTTCCCTTTTCTGCATGATTCGTCCCACGCATAGTTCAGGCTTAATTTTGTTGAAAATACCATTCCTAAATACTTGTATGAATTAGTTACTTTAATGTTTACATTTCCATACAACCATTTTTCACGCACTGACAAATGTCCACCCATTCTAAATACTATTATGTTAGTTTTCTCTAAGTTAACTGTTAAGCCTAAACGATCTGCTTCTTCTTATAATGCATCGAACTGGTTTTGCAAGCCTATAACGGTTCCGAAAAAAAGAATAACATCATCTGCAAACATTAGTAAAAAAAATATCTCAACTGCTCCGGGAATCATCTGAATTCCGTGTCTTCCTTTTCTTGAGAGTTCCACTGCTAGTTCATTGATAAAGAAAGAGAACATTTGTGGGCTTGAAAGACAGCCTTGCTTAACTCCGTTTGGACAATCAAAGTATTCTGAATATGCACCATTCACAGGCACACATGCAAGCACTGATTTATAAACACCCTTGAGAGCCATATACAATTTTCCGTTCACATCACTTTCACGCAAAACATGCCATAGAATATTACGGTTCACAGAATCAAAAGCCTTCCTGAAGTCCACAAAGGCAACAGAAAGTTTTGTATTATTGAGCAAGTATTTTTGTACAAGGGAATACAATGTAAATATATGATCTATGGTACTATACCTAGCTCTAAACCCTGCTTGTTCTTCAATTATCTTTTCTTCTTTTTCAGACCATTTTGTTAATCTTTTGTTTAGTATGTGAGTATAGACTTTACTTAAAATGCTAGTGAGTGCTACTCCACGATAATTACCAGGTTTGTTGACATCTCCTTTCTTGTAAATTGGAATAATTATAGATTTTGCCCATTCTAAAGGGAAAGTACCATTTTCAAAGAGTTGATTAAATAATTTAACAAGGAAATCAATAATGGTTGAATTTGCATGTTTTAACATTTCGCCGACAATCTTTTCTGGTCCTGCACTTTTTTCCTGCTTTCAAATGTTTAATACCTGCAATAACTTCCTCTTTAGGTATTGGGTCATTAAATAATGGTTCAAAATTATCTTCATCCTCAAACTGTATATCATCTCCTTGCTCTATATTATTGATAGATTCGTTGAAAACACTAAAGAAGTGATTGTGCAATTGTTCAGTAGATATTTCATTGTATATAAAAGTCTTTCTGTTTACAGATCTTAATACTGCCCAAAATGCCTTGGAGTCATTTACTGAATCTTGGAGCCTTTTTAATCTATTTTCTACAAACTCTCTTTCCTTTATTTTTCTGAATCTAACATATTCTTTTCGACACAAAGCATACAATTCTCTTTTTTTTTCTTTTTCTGTTTTACACCTCTGGAAACTCTTAAGTAACCTCTTAACTTCTTGCTTCTTTCGTTCACACTCCTCATCGAACCAGTCATTACTTTTCTTCTTCCCTTTTCCCACTTTTCTTACCATACAAGCAGCCGCACTGTATAAAGCACTAACAAACATGTCTAAACTTTCATTCACATTTACATATAACTCAAAGGCTTTCTGTAAACTATCGTAAAACTCCTGACTCTCTACTTCATTCTTGTACACATTTGCATTCTCATCTGACCAGATAATTTTTTCTTCAACCTGTAATATAGTATTTTTATTCCCTAAATGATCATTATTTTTTTCACATGTTACCTCAACTGGTAGATGCCATGAGTCCACCTTTTCCCCAACATGCAAATCAAAGTTCAAGTGCAAATCTTCAGAAACCAAAAAATAATCAATTACACTGGCACCATTTGGTGATACAAAAGTATAATCACCCTCTTCATCATTTCTACAGAAGCCGTTCAGAATAATCAAATCAAACATGAAACACAAGTTCAGCAGTGATTTACCAAAATTATTAACAATAACGTGAACCACATTCCTCATCTATGTCAGTATACTCCATATTACTCCATATTACTCAAATAGTTAGTCATCACTTCACTTTCCGCTTGCTGGTGTCCTGTTCTGGCATTCAAATCCTCCGTAATCATAATATACACTTCTTCATTTTCAAATTCATGCAGTAAAGCTTCTTCCAAAATTAAAATACCATCTTTGATAAATTTATCATTGTAAATGGGTCCTCCTTCTGGGACAACATAACAAGCTACTAACACAACATCTTTACCAAAAACAAACACAGTTTTGTCTATTCTTATTGCTATAGTATTATCACAAGACAACTTTATTTCTGTAACATTTTTTTCAATACTCTTTCTTACTAGCAACAAAACACCTCCTGAATTTCTGCGACGTCATACCATAACAATTGTAATGCTACATGGCTCCCCCCGGAACGTCGCAGTGTGACGAAAAATAAAAGCTCAAGAATCATAAGAAATGTCTTATAATATGTTTAGTTTGTTCAAATCAAAAAAGGCCTATGAGCACTGGTAAGTCAATGAAATGTCAAAATCAAAATAGGGCACATCAGGTACATGTGCACTCAGAATCGACAAAGCACGTAAATTGTTCTGAATTTAGTGGGCTTCCGCACCAATCTGCCTGAGCGCGTTCTAACTGGTATTGCAGGTGTCAGACTTTGGTGGAGTTCTGCTGAAGCACTTGTGGTGTCTTTGGCACTTGTTGGTCTGTCTGGAGCGTTACACTGAGTCCGTGGAAGGTTGTAATTCGCTGTTGGCTCAGGAACACCAGAACACTGAGGAGTGTCCAACATAACTGGTGTTGAGGGAAGGTTCTCAGAATATGATCAGTAGGCAGGTACGAGCCTGTCAATGGAAATTCGAACTGGCTTTCCATTTTTCAAGATGTCAAAATACTTCTCCGAGCGGGCTAGCACAGAAAAGGGTCCATCGTATGGCCTCACCAAAGGTCCCTTGCAGGATTCATGGCAAACATAAACTTGGGTGGCAAACTGCAAATGTCAGGGAACATATGGAATTGTTGAGCCATGATGTGAAGGAGGAGGAGGAACTATTTTCCTTAAGTTCTCTTGGAACTCCTAGGCAAAGGCGTTGGTAGGAACCAGTTTGTCTGCAAATGGTGGTGGAAGCAAATCACCAGGTACTCTGACATTTGTGCCGCAGGTGAGAAGAACAGGAGCTGCATTGAGGTCCTCTTTCCGAGTTGACGGTATACCGAGTAACACAAATGGCAGTTCGTCCATCCAGCCTCGTCCATTGAGGAGTGCTTTGAGAGCTGCTTTCAGACTGCGGTGGAACCTTTCTACCATTCCGTTGGTCTGGGGATGGTAAGCAGTGGTGTTTTTCGGGCTAACACCAAGTACCATGTGGAGTTCACACCAGAGTGCACTGACAAATAGGCGGCCTTGATCTGAGGTGATAGTGTCTGGAACTCCAAAACGTGCACAGTCCAGGTGCGTAGAACGGCCTTGGCACAAGTGGGGAAAGGAATGGCCTCAGGCCATCTTGTGAATCTGTCTACTACAGAAAGCAGCCTTCTGATAGAGAAAGAGGTCCGACAATACATGTATATCACCAAAACGTGTGTCTGGAGGTTCAAAAGAGGACAATAGTGTTTTGATGTGGCGACCAGTTTTACTTGCCTGGCATGAACGGCAGGTCCGGACCATATTCTTCACGTCCTTCTTGATCCCAGGCCATTCGTAACAGGCTGAGATGGCATGGTGTGTAGGTTTGGGTCCAAGGTGACAAAGGTTGTGTAATCTCTCAAAGATAGTTCTTGTCCATGATGCGCGAGGGTGACCTATAGAAACATCACACAGTATTTGAATGCCACCCAGAGAGACGTCCTGGTTTGGCACACAAGTCCATGACCTTGGGGTCATTGTGCTGTGCTGCAGCCAGTTGTGCAAGATCCTCTGTGGGAACTGGTGATGCACATGCAATTAATGGCTCTAAATATGTGCAATGGGCCTGGGAGAGTCAGGTCAGGTCAGAATCTGCGGAAGAAACCTATCGGTCCAACGGAGAGGAAGGCGGTTACAGCAACGCACTGTGGAGTGCAGAGAGCAAGATGAGACACCGAAAGGATATCTTGGTCATCCACTGCATCCGTGATCATCCTCCAGTCGTCTCGACTTAGTCTTGCCAATGGAAATTGGTGAACCCGGACGAGAGAGTCAGGTCGACGTTGCGCAACTCCTCTTCACTTTAAACAAACTCATCGCGCAAGTCATCAGTCATCCTTAATGACCATTCATCCTTCATCATTTCATCACCCTCAAGTCCTGTGGCGACAGGCGAGCGACGAAACGACAGGTGTGGGTACACTGGCAGTCGCAGCCACAGACCTGCACGCAGGCGGCTCAGGCCATAGGGTCGTTCTTCATCGACAGGAGCAGCGATGGAGCTCGGCAGCCGTCTGAGCATCTTAGCGTCTGAGCAGCCCTCTTTAGGAATGCACTGCTCACCTCCCTGGCATGAGGAAGGGGCTAGAATAGGTGCCCTAAAAATTGCCTGCTCCATATCACCCTGGCCAGCATACCGCGGCTGGCGGGGACCCTACATCAGCGGTCGAAACAAAGAGAAAGAAAAGAAAAAAACAAGGATCGTTCCTCTCACCATTGGTGCTTGGAACATAAGGACTCTCCTGGACAGAGAGAACGCGGACAGACCCCAAAAGAGAACGGCACTAGTTGCATCCGAACTCGCCAGATACAACATCGACATTGCAGCCTTGAGTGAGACTCTGCTTTCAGGCGAAGGCGAGCTCAATGAACGGGGATCTGGTTACACCTTCTTCTGGAGTGGACGAGGAAGCGAAGAGCGACGTGAAGCTGGCATTGTTTTGCACTAAAAGCAGCACTTGTCAGCAAGCTAGCTGGAATCCTAAAAGGAGTCAACGATAGGCTTATGACCATGAAACTCCCACTGGCATCTGGCCAGAAGCACTTCACCATTGTCAGTGCCTACGCCCCAACCATGACCAACCCGGATGAAGTGAAGGCGACGTTCTACGAGGACCTTCACTCTGTCATTGCTGCTATCCCGAAAGCAGACGAGCTCATCATTCTTGGGGACTTCAATGCTAGAGCTGGCTCTGACTACATCTCCTGGGATGGAGTGATTGAAAGCACGGTGTGGGCCACTCCAACCTAAATGGATTGCATTTGCTTCAGGCCTGTGCAGAGCATGAACTGCTGATAACCAACACAGTTTTCTGCCTCCCTACCCGTAACAGGACGTCATGGATGCACCTTCGCTCAAAGCATTGGCATCTCATCGATTACGTCATCGTAAGGAAAAGGGATAGGCAAGATGTACGTGTGACAAAGACCATGTGCGGCGCCGAGTGTTGGACAGACCATCGCCTTGTAGTCTTGAAGCTGAATATTTGAATCCAACCCAAGAGACGCCCCCAAGGCCAGAAGGCTCCAAAACGGCTCAACATCGCTAAGCTGAAAAACATCACCATCAAACAGACCTTTGTGGAGCTGCTGGAAGATCGCCTGGAATCCGCCTCTCTGGACATCCAGAATGTGGAGTCTGACTGGAGGCCTCTGCGCGAGCTGATCTATAGTACAGCTTCAGAGACCCTGGGACCCATGACCAGAAAGCACAAAGACTGGTTTGATGAAAACTGTGATGAAATCAAGCAGTTTCTGGATGAGAAACGCCGTCTGCATCAAGCCTACCTGAGCAACCAAAAGTCCACATCAAAAAAGGATGCGTACAATGCTATCTGCAGGACTGTTCAGCAAAAGTTACGTCAGATGCAGGATAAGTGGCTGAGTGACAAAGCTGATGAGATCCAGGGATATGCTGACAGGCACGATATGCAGAGGTTCTATGATGCCTTAAAAGAAATCTACGGCCCCACATCCTCAGGATCATCCCCCCTCCTCAGTGCAGATGGGAATACCTTGATCACCGAGAAGGAGAAAATTCTCGAACGCTGGGCTGAGCACTTCACCCTTCCTCCATAAATGATGAAGCCATAGACCCGTCTCCCACAAGTCCTCATCAACAAAGCACTGGACGATCCGCAAACACCTCTTGAGACCCAGAAAGCAATCCGTCTGCTATCCAGTGGCAAAGCACCTGGCTCAGACTCCATACCAGCAGAGGTCTACAAGGATGGAGGCACTGTGCTGACTGAGAAGCTCCATCAGCTGTACTCACTCATGTGGAAAGAAGAGACGATCCCCCAGGATTTCAAAGATGCATCTATCATTCACTTGTACAAGCGAAAGGGGAACCGGCAAGCCTGTGATAACCATCGGGGCATTTCCTTGCTCTCCATCGCAGGCAAGATACTTGCCAGGATCCTACTAAACCGCCTCACAGCACACCTTGACCAAGGTCATTTGCCTGAGAGCCAATGTGGATTCCGGAAAGAGCGCGGAACCACCGACATGGTGTTTGCTGCAAGGCAGCTGCAAGATAAATGTCAGGAGCAAAATGCTGATCTGTTCTCCACCTATGTCGACCTCACTAAGGCCTTCGACACCGTGAGTAGAGAGGGACTGTCGGAAATCATGGCCAAGTACGGATGCCCTCGGAAATTTATTTCCTTGGTCAGCCAATTCCATGAAGGCATGCAGACTCGAGTCCAGGACAATGGCGAAACATCTGCTCCTTTTCCTGTCACAAATGGTGTCAAGCAAGGCTGTGTCCTGGCGCCGACACTGTTCAGCCTCATGTTCTCTGCAATGCTTACTGATGCCTTCAGACATGGCGATGTTGGAATCAGCCTAAAGTACCGAACAGATGGCAAGCTGTTTAACCTCAGAAGGCTTCAAGCAAAAACGAAGGTCATGACAGACATCATCAGAGATTTTTTGTTTGCTGATGATTGTGCCCTCAACGCTGGATCTGAAGCTGACATGCAACTTAGCGTCGACAAGTTTGCCACTACCAGCAGGAACTTTGGCCTTACCATCAGCACGAGGAAAACTGAAGTTCTCCATCAGCCAGCCCCAGGGAAACCCCACGTTGAGCCCAACATCACAGTCAACGGTCAGAGACTCAGTGCGGTGGAGCGGTTCACATACCTTGGCAGCACACTGTCACGAAATGCGACCATCGACGATGAAGTGAACGTCAGGATTGCAAGAGCAAGCGCAACCTTTGGCAGACGCTATGCAAAAGAGGCATTTGTCTTGAAACCAAGCTAAAGGTCTACAGAGCAGTAGTTCTCCCCACACTACTGTACGCCTGCGAAACTTGGACAGTCTACCAACGACACGCCAAGAAGCTGAACCACTTCCACACAACATGCCTCAGGAAGCTACTGAACATCAAGTGGCAAAACAGGACCCCAGACACGGAGGTGCTTGCAAAAGCCACCCTTCCCAGCATCTTCACCATCCTGATGCAGTCCCAGCTTCGCTGGGCTGGACACGTGGCACGCATGCCAGACCATTGGCTGCCCAAAAGGCTCTTCTACGGCGAGCTGCAACAAGGGAAGAGATCACATGGAGGTCAGAAGAAGCGCTTCAGAGATACTCTGAAAGTCTCTCTGAAAGCGTTTGATATCAACCCTGACTCCTGGGAGGAATCTGCAGTGGACCGTGACTGCCCCAACTGTCAGCGAACATTTCGTGCACAGATTGGACTGTTCAGCCATATGCGCATTCACAGATAGATTCATGAGCATCCCCCCACCCCACCACCACCCTCCCTCCATCCCCCAGCTGGATGACAACAATGGTCATCATCGATCTCGATGGACACACACCATCTGACCCACTGATGTGTCTGATATATGTTGTAAACTCAGCAGTGTAAGAAAGCTAACGTTCTTGGCGTGGGGATCTATCAGTCTATCAGTGACAGCATGGGTCAGCGGCTTGTGGTTCGTATACACAAATAATGATCTACCTTCCAAAATAAACCTAAAATGCTGAATTGCACTGTAGATGGCCAGTAACTCACGCTCAAAAGTGAAATAACGTTGCTGGGTAGGTGACAGCTTCCTGGAAAAAAATGCGATGGGTCTCCATATGCTGTGATGCTGTTGTGCCAACTCCCATGGACGAGTCTGATGCATCCACAGAAAGTTTTGTTTCAGGTTGTGAATCTGGGTGATGTAGTTTGACTGCAGAGGCCAGTGTGTATCTGGCTTCTTGAAAGGCAGCCTGACATTCAGATGTCCAGATGAGCTTCTCGGACTTGCCCTTTGTGGCTTCAGTCAGTGGTAAAAGGTGCTTGGTGGTCCCTGGGAGAAATCAATGGTAGAAGTTCATCTTTCCAAGAAAACGTTCAAGAGCTTTCTTATCTGTAGGTGTAGGAAAGTCTGTAATAACACGAACTTTCCGTGCTAGAGGCTCAATCACAGCTGCTGAGAATGTCCCACAAAATTCAAGGATGGCTGACCAAAGACACTTCTTGATGTTAACGACCAGGCCGTTCAAGGTTAGTAAATTGAAAATGGTGAGAGAATCTGCCTCATGCTGCTCTGGGGTTGTGCTTGCAAAAAGGTTATCATCCAGGTAAATGAAACAGCATTCTAAGTCCTATAAGACTCTATCCATGAGCCGCTTTAAGGCCTGGACATCCCCAAGAACTCATACAAGCCAAAAGGAGTTATCACTGCAGTCTTGGGAATGTCTTCTGATGCGACAGTTATCTGGTTAAAGCTACGAACCAGGTCAATTTTGGAGAAGATTGTTTCTCCACAAAGATTAGCATTGAGGTCTTGGACGTGGGGTAGTGGGTAACGGTCATCCTTGGTAATGTCATACAGTTTTCGATAGTCTCCACATGGGTGGCAGCCAACATTGCTTTCCTTGACCATATGTAAAGGTGAAAAACAAGGAGAACAAGAGCTACGAACGATACCGAGGTGCTCCATCTCCCCAAATTTTGCTTTGGGTGCAGTTAGTTTCTCATGATCAAGGTGGTGGGCACATGTATGTACTGGAGGGCTATTAGTCGGGATATGATGAAAAACATCATGTTTGTTGTCTTTGAAAGATGGAACTAGCAGTTCAGGGAATTCTTTTACTGCTGCTTCATATCTAGAACGAATTTTGTGTGTGCCTGGGGTTTGACTATGAGAGCGAAAGAGTTTCGCATGGATCACAAATTTGCCGTTAAAGGAGACCAATCCTCTGTGAGGTCTATTGCCAGCTGATGAGAAGAAAATAAATCTGCACCAAGGATAGGTTGAGTGACATCAGCTACCCAAAACGTCTGTGCAAAGTTTCCCTCTGTGCCAAATTTAAGCAGAATGTTTCGCTTTCCATAAGTAGGGACGGCTGAACCGTTTGCTGAAATAAGACTGGGTCCGAGCAATCTTTTGCAGTCCATTGGAGTTGCTGGAAAAACAGATTCTTCAGCTCCAGTGTCGACAAGGAAAGACCGACCTGACAGGAGGTCAGGAACTGTGATGGTGCTGATGCTGACCACTGGTGTTTAAAGAAAATCTGTTGTATCAGTAGTGTAATTATTGACTGCAAAAGCCTGTGGAGCTGTACGTTTGAATTTGTGCTGATCTTGTCGTTTCCCTTGAGGTTGTGCTGGGGCCATGGCACAGGGTCGTCCGTCAACTGTGCTTTCACAGCGTCTAGCGTTGGCACCAAACCTTGAATGATGTTTACACAGGGCGAAAGGAGCAGTGGCAGTCTGTGTTTTGTTCATTGACTGGCAGTGATTAGGTTTGAAACCTTTGTTTAAGGCATTCAACTCGGCAGCAGCCGTGTTGTGATGGTTTGTGTCCTGACGCAACTGAATTTCTTGTTCATGTCCATCTATCGAGGCAGTTAAAGTCTTTTGGTAAGTTGCTGCCACAGAAGCTGTTGTTGGTAAATCAACCTCAAGGCTACTGTCTGCTGTCTTTGCAAGAGTGTCAAGATCAACTTAAGGGGTTTGTGCCATCTTTCTCCATTCCCTTCTTCATTCTTTCTTTCTTATTCTTTTGTGACTTACTTTCATCTTCAACATCATCAACACACAGCAAAATAAACGGCGTCAATTCAGCGGGTAATTAAGCTCTGCAAAATTGTCGCCAGCGATTATTCAGCAAAGGCGACAGTTCAGCAGTTTACAGAG